>NW_024515320.1:2241068-2459726 GCF_017590135.1 Pyrgilauda ruficollis
GGCGGCTCCCCCCGGCTCGCCGATGGTTTCTCCCGGAGCTGTCGATCATCCAGAGAAAGCCGTGATTTCAGCCCAAATCCGCCTCGCCGGGGCTCGCTGCGCCGCCGGCACCGGCGAGGGGGCGGAGGGGCGGGGGGTCCCGGGGGGATGCCCCCGCCGCCGCGCCCTTCGCACCGCCCGCGGCCACGGGCCGGGCATGTCTCCCGCGGGGCTGAGCCCCCGCAGCTGCCCACCGGAGCCGGGGGGCCAGGGCGGTGAGGAGATTCCCGTCTGGAGAAGGGGACGCGTACAGCAGGATATAAAAAAAAGAAACAAAAACCCAAGGAGTTGGCAAATCCGAGGCTTGTTGTGGGCAGCCCCCGCATCCTTCTCCTCCACCATCCCCCTGCAGCCAGCCAGAAGAGAACAGGAATCTCCCCACTTCCCACGTGGAGCAGTTGTGACTTGGTCACAAGCCCCATTGACACTGCCGGGGTCAAGCAGGACCTTCCTAGAAGGTGCAAGGTGAGACCCAGTTCCAATTCTGCATCGCAGCACTCAACAGGCCCCAACTTCCCCGATGCCTGGGAACCACATCTGCCCTGTGGGCGCCTCATGATCCACACCCTCTTCAGGGCATGGCAGGGAGCTTGGGACCAGATGGTCTTTAAGGTCCCTTCCAACCCAAACCATTCTGTGAATCTATGACCTGTGGCTGCTGCCAGGACTCTTTACCCCAGGAGGTCCCCCTGCCGCCTGACATCTCCTCCTCACCTCTCTAGTATCCACACTGTACCCAGCAGTGCCCTCTGCTCATCCCCCATAGCTGTGTCCCAATTGCTGCTGGTTGGGCAGAAGGTTCAGGTGCATCCTGCAGGAAGCACTTGTGTCCTGGAAGATCTTCCTAGGGAGGTCACACCCTGCACATGGATCTCTACACAAGCTGTGCCAAGTTCATAGGCCAGGAGCTGAAGACCCACTGGAGTTCGAGGATGGATTCCTGTCCCTCAACTCACCATGGAAGGACATGGAAACAGTCTAGTCTCCACTGTGCTCTTCCTTATCCCTTTGATGCATCAGCAGCTTGGGCATCTTGGGTTCTCTGCCTTGACCCACCACAGGAAATGATTCCACAGGAGTGGTTAGTAGAGGTCACAGCTCTGTGATGGTGTTGGCCACATGCATGAGCCAAATAGTCTTCCTCAGCTCAGTGCGGCCAACTGCAGGCTCTGGTCTGCTTTGGGAGTTCCTGTCACTGCAGATGTTGCTGCTCGTCCAGGTTCGCCCCACATCCAACGTGAAAACCCTGTGGCCCAGCTCCATCATGTGTGGAGAAGCTTTCATCATTAGAAACTCTTTTGGGGTCACTCTTGCATTGAGGAAGGAGGCTGAAGGCCAGGACAGCCAGTGGCCTTGCTTCTCTTTCCTTCATATGTGTTCTTCTTCAGGGCAAGAATCCCAAGGATCCCCAGGAGTTATGTACCATTCCAGCCCTGCACCAGGCTCCCTCAATCCCAGCCTTCCCTCACTCCCTACTGCTCTGGAGCAGCCAGCATTTCCCATCAGATGTCTGAAAGCACTCACCATTTCCAAACTTGTCATATACTCATTTCAGTCCTCCCGGATCCCAGGGCTTTTGTGTCCTGCATGTTCCCAAGGATCTATCAATTCTCCAAAATGGAAGCCTGGAGTCCAAGAGCAGCAGCCCTGTATGTTTGCCAGTGCCTACCCAGACCCTCAGGATTTTCTTGAAGCTCTCCAGGACTGCACTGCCAGACACAATGGGAATTTTGTCCCAAGGGAACAGTCACTGGAGACCTTCTCTCTTCTCTTTTGAGATCCCCCTTGGGCTGTTGCTGACGGAGATGGACCTTGGACTACGTAGACTCGTCTGGCTGCTGCACTGACTTTGAAGCTCTTACATGCTCCCTGGAGTCTGGTTTGTGCCCTGAAGATGCTCTTCACGGCCAGTTATGAACTGTGAGCACTGGTCCCAGCTCACACCTTCACTCTGCTCCCAGAAAGGGCTTTCTATGACTGTTGCATTTTTTGGCATCCATGGGAAGGCCTGCCAAGGTTCCACTGCCACCCTCACAAAGTTGCTGTTCCCAGTGCAGGCATTGTCACCAGTATCCACCTTCTGACCTGAATCCCACAAGCTCCTCTGGTCACCATGCCTCAATATCTGAGCAGACCAGCAAGTGCTGCAAAAAACCATGCATGACAAGGGACTCCAGGCCTCCTCTATTGTCCTTCTCTGCACCTTCCACTCACTCTGCACCAGATTTAGTGGCTTCAGTGGAGGCTGGCCATGGATCAGGGAATACTCTGCATCCTCACTGCTGTCCTCAGCCACACTGTGAGCTGATGCTCTCCTTGCTGCCATCTGGTGACAAGTGGCCTTGGAACAGTATCACACGGACATGACCACCATCAGGCAGCTTGGATGTGGCCAGCTGGAAGTCAAGTTAAACTGGTTTTGCTGGTCCTTGCTGCCCACAAGTAACCCTGGGGCAGCACTGCCACAGGACACTCAAGCCCTGCTTCAGAGAGCATCAGGTACAGCCTTGATGGGAGTCACAAAATGGGACAACCACCCCTCCAGCTGCACCCACATTTTAGTTTACATCAAAAGATGGTTCCCAGGCTGACAGAGCCAGGAGAGATGACATCTAGGGGGACATTAAAACAGGTATGATGGTGACACATTTAATGCTGCATTTTCAGTTCCTGATGCAGAAGAAAAAAGGTCATTTGCATGTGAAGCCCTTGGCTCATCACACCTGGAGGAGGTGGCTCCCTCTCACGCTCTGTGAGGTTAAAGAGGTGCAGCAGGTGGCAGCTGGGAGTCAAGGGAGGTACAAAGGAAAGCAGCAAGTGGTGACACAGAGCTGTCAGGCACAGACTCAAGGCTCAGTGCAGTTGTCTTTGGTGAGTCCAAGGAGCCTCAGCTACCAGAAAGATTCAGGAGATGCTTCTTTGGTCCAAGGAAGGTGCTTGGTCAGTCTCAATGCCCCAGCTGAGGGAGAGGGAGGTTTATGTGGGATGGGAGAGATGTGGAATGAGTCCCATGCTGGCACCTAGAGTAAATCTTCCTGTAAAGTCCTATCAAGAGCAGACAGGGAGCTGGTCCAGGGCCACAGAGAGATGCTCTGCAGAGAATCAGCACCCTTGGTCCTGAATTGGCACCCTTGGTCCTGAATCGACACCCCTGGTCACAGCTCTGCATGCGAGAGGAAAGCTTTCCAGGCCCTGGCTGAATCCCTTGGGCTCCAAGGAACCTCAAGCTTACAGGGGCAGGGGAGGAGGAAAGCACGAGCATATTTTTACAGAAATTGGAGTCTCCCTGCAGCAGAAGGTCCGGTAAAGGCAAAACCCAAGTGAAAAGCAGCTTCAGCTGTTCTGGCTCTGGCTGTGACGGGCTTGGCCCCAGGCCAGTGAGTTAATTCTGCCTATTAACTAATAGTATAGTATTGTCGGTAAAGATTCATTGCTAAACTTATGTTTTTAAGATATCGCTTATCATTTAAACACTTAACTCCTGATCCCCAAACATGTACAGGCACCATGTAGCCCTGCAGCCATGCTGCAGATAACCAAAGCCACCACTGGCTGGGGAGGCTGGGCAGTGTTTAACCCTTTTTCCCCTCTTTGTTTGAATGATAAATTGTCTGGAGTAGCTCTTTCCAGAGGAGAGCAGGCCCTCCCACTCGGAGACCGCTTATTATCACCTACTTAATGTTCCCCAGCTCAGCAGGGATGGAGGAACTGTTCCCAATAGGGGATTTTTCTAACCTCTGTGAAGGGTGTGTGAACAGCCAGAAACCCCATGGATATCTGTGATTGCAGCCTGTCACCACCAAGGGCCTCCCTCTGTCCTTCCTTGCCTTTCCCAGTCACGCCAAGTGCTCTGCAGGCTGGGGACAGCCAGGTCTGGTCCTTCAGGAGGAAGGGTGAGAGCAACAAGGGCTCCCCACCTCCAGGCTGAGCCCTCGGTGCCGCCCAGCACCTTTCAGCTCAACATCCCCACTCTGATCTGTACCATAAATCGACAGTTTCCAGGGCTCTCAGACCTCTCCCACATCATCCCAGGGCAAACCAGCCCCTTTACCAGTTACACCAGCCACCACTCAAGCAGGCATTGGCTGCAGCCCCCACCCTTCCCACCCCACCTGGGACACTGTGAGGAGGTTTCTCTGCACTGAGTTAAATAAAGATTAACCTTTTACATCCCTGTACTCTTGCTGAGGGTACCTGGCCCCGGGTGGCTTGTGCTGAAACGTGACACTGGACAGCCCCACCTGGCTCAACCTGTTTATCCTGTTGCAGGGACCTGAGGAGGGGGAACCAGCGGCTCCTCTCCCCTTCAGCTCTCTCATCCGGCATTTCTGAGCCCTCTACATGAGTGTAGGAACCCCGAGCTCCCTGGAAGCAGGGCGGGTGAAGCAGAGAGGAGGGAGGTCAGGGGATGGCACTGGGCAGTGAGCATCCTCCTGCGCTGGGACCCCGGCGAGGCGGAGCCGCAGGAAAGCTCCAGGCGAGGATTTAACATCTGCGGTGAGGATCGAGCACCAAGGGGGGGAAGGTAACCCTGCTTCTGTTGCTGCTGCAATGTCTGAGGCTTTAGAGCCTTCAGCTAGATTAAGAAGGAAAAGTCAACTGGTAGATTGCAGTAACGATTTGGAGAGTTCTCCGCTCAAAAAATGAATGAAACTTTTGAATGGTAGCCATGGGAACAAATTAAAGAGAAGAGGCACTTTTGAAGCATTTAAAATAGATTTAGAACTGTAGAATTGAGCAGGAAATTTGGGATATTTTGTTTGACAGCTAATTTGAACCCAGGTTCAGAATTAAAAGTAACTTTCGGAAAAATAAAGTTCATAAAAGTGTCTTCTTGAAAAATTTGTTTTGGTAAATAAGCAGGATCATAGAGAGGCAGGAAGGAAAAAAAATTAAAAGTCAAATTTAAATAAAACCATATATTATATATTTGTTTTTAAATAAAAACAAGGATTTCCTGATTTATAGACTTATATAATCATTAAGGTTGGAAAAGACCTCCAAGATCATCAAGTCCTACCTTTGATTGAGTACCACTACTTTTCCAGAATGCAGAGAAATGTGACAATCAATTATATAAACTATTACTCTGTTTCAGAAAAAAAACAAAAACAAAAACAAAAACAAAACAAAAAAAACCATTTTAAAAGGCTATTTAGATATATAGCAAAGAAAAGGTGGAACCATCACCAGAATATCATGTTATATATAGAAACTTAATCCAAAATACTTTACAGCCATGAGGCATGACTGGCAGAAGATGGGGTTGCATTCTGGAAAATATCTTCATTTTAGTCCTTGGTTATAGCCAGAAATAACAGTGTTAGAGAATATATCTGCCCAGGAGATAACCTATGATGAAAAACTGCCAGGCATTACCTACTGACAGGGGTAACGACATAAAAGGATGCTCGGTTTAATTGCTGTCATTTGTTAAGGTTTGTAAAAGAAAAGGATGTAACCCAAGCTATTTTGTGGCGGGGAACCCAAGGTCCAGAAGTCTTCCAGAATATAGTTTTAAAGTTGTTCAGAGGAAGGTGGAAAACTGAAAAGTCAAACTCAGGTCTGTGTTTAATACTATAAAATTACAGGGTGGCATCCTTGAAATTGAGAATGCTGAAATGGCATTTAATGGGAAACTGGGGAAACTGGGGAGAAAACTACCTGGGTTTTGTCAATGCTGGTGTTAAATATAGGAGCTTTGCAAATGCTTATGGACACTGTGAAAAAGTGCAACATTATGTGTTACACTGAAGGCACTCGTGAGCAAAATCCCCAGTGCTCTGAGGTAGCAGAGGTTTATGAGAAGGCAAATACAGGATCAGAGGCAATGGTCTGGTGTGAAACTGCTCTTTCCTCCTCAGAGGTGCTACAGAAAAACAGACCTGAAGGAGGCAACCACAACTCCTTCCACAGCGGAGGGTGGGAAGCACACAGGTTGTCACAGCCAGGTTGAATGGGGGAGCCCTGAGTGGAAGATGTCCCTGTCCATGGCAGGGGGGTGGAACTGGGTGCTCTCTAAGATTCCTTCTAACCCAAACAATCTATGACTCTATGCCTCCATCCAGGTATTTCCAAAGGGAAGCAAGCTACAGGAGATGTGGTGGCACAGAGAGCTGTGTGCAGGCACCCCCCCTGCCAGGGTCTGGAGATGAAAGGTCAGGAGTCAGCAGGAACGGGGCTTGTGCTCTATGATTTGCATTTCCCATTCTCCCTTTGGGTCTAGGAATATCCATATCATTAAGGTCTGGGCTGAAATGGGACTGAACTGGAACAATTCCTGCAGAGTGTTAGCAAGTCATGCACAGGCTCCTCACTCTGATATTGACTGACTTACCTTTTATTTTATTGAAGATTCATGAGAATAATAATCTCTAGCAGCAAGGTATCATAGAATCATGGAATTATAGAATGGATTGGATGGGAAGAGTCCTTAAACCACATCCCATTCCACCTCCTGCCATGGGCAGGGACACCTTCCACTGTCCCAGGTTGCTCCAAGCCCCATCCAACCTGACTTTGGACATTTCCAGGGATGGGGCAGCCACAGCTTCTCTGGGCAGCTTGTGCCAGGCCCTTACCACCCTCACAGGGAAGAGTTTCTTCCCAATATCCCATCTAACCTTTTCAGTGTGAAGGCATCCCTCCTTGTCCTGGACATGGCTTGTCCAAAGTCCCTCTCCAGGTTTCCCCCAGTCCCCTTTTAGGTACTGTGTGGCAGTAAGGTCTCCCTGGAGCCTTCTCTTTTCCAGGCTGAACACCCCCAGCTCTCTTGCCCAGGGACATCTGAGGGATGAAGATGGGGTGTGGTATAGAAGGACAGGGCTGCAGGGGCAGGAGTGTGGTGGGAAGGGACAGGCAGCACTTATGATGCACTAGCACTGTGGAGGTGATGGACACATCTTCAAGGAGGGAGAGGCAGGGGCTTGTACACAAAATGTAAAGAGGCTTGGGGGGGTCTTTTGTGGCTGGGCAGAGGCAGGGGACACATCCCTTCAGGGCTTGAGGAATGCTGGCCCTGGCACAGGAGCAGGACCTGCTTTGTGTCTGTCCATGGCTCTGGCAGGGAGCGGGAGGAAGCACTGCCCAGTTAACCAGCGTGGATGGAGCACAGCTGCCCTGGAACAGCCTGTCCTGCTGCTCTTTGGGTTGCTGACCAGGCAACAGAGGGACCTGCCATGCAAAGCGTGCTCAGGTGACTGCTGGCACCCTGACCTGGCACTGCCAGGATGGAGCAGTGATGGTGGAGAGGCCGTGACACTGGTCCCTGCCAGGAACACCAGGCACAGGGGACAGTGATGGTCACAAAGGTCATCCTTTCATCCAGCCCTGCAGTGTGGCCCATTGAGGAGGCTCTTTGCAGATTTCTTCCCAAGACTTCGTCCTTGCAGCTGCTGGGATCCCAGTGGCCCATGGAATCAGGATCCTGCTTGGTCCCTGTGGAATTTCTCCTTGAGTGCTCTTTTAGGGATTCTTATAAGCACCTGGGACTGTTGATTCCTTCTGCACTCATTGAGGTGTCCCTGCTCCTGAAGGGACCAGGAGCACACCATCAGGGCTGAGCCCTCGCCATCCTGTCCTGGCACCAGCAGGGAATGGGGTGCCTTGAGGAGTGCTGTGGTGGCCATATGAAAAGTTCCTGGGAGACACAAACTCCATGTATTAGAGGGCAGCTGAAGACCCCTGGGTAAGTGCTGTCTGCCAGAGGAAAGTCCATGGGGCTTCTCCAAAGGGGAATCCTGCTTCACAACCCTTCAGAGCCCTCCGGAGTGGCCAAACACACACGGTCAGTGCCATCTGCTCCTGGCATCTGCTGGGGATTCCAAAAGCTTTCCTTTAAGTTCCTTGCCAAAAGTTTTTTAAGGAAAGCAGGAAGCCTGGGAGAGTCAAGGAGGTTCCTTGTCATTTTAATTGCATAAGAGATGGCTGCAGAGAGAAGTAGGCAGAGGGAGGTCACCAGCCTGTCCTGCAGGGTCTGAGCTGTCATGTCCAACAGCCCCAGAAGAGGCAGGAATAGGGGTGAGCAAGGAGGTGACAAAGGATAAGTGATGTCATAGGGAAAACACCCATAACTTCACTTGCACAGTGACAAGGTTGCTCCCTTCTCTGTCTTCTCCCAGGAATAAACCAAGGCCATCAAATGACACTTGTGTGAGGTCCAGGGCCAGGGTCTAAAAGATCAGGGTTTGGGATCAAAAGAGGTGATTCTTCACATGGATGGAAGGTGAACTGTTGACCTCCTCAGCAGCGCTGGGGACACAGAGTTCACAGGGATTCAAGTACAGGCTGGAAAACTCCTTAGGATGGAGACACAGCAATTTAGAACACACAGGGAAATCCATGGAAATTAAAATAGCTGAAAAGTCATCAGTACAGATTTTCCTGGACTCCTACAGCCCCCCAGCCTGTCCTCCTTCTTCTGTTAAAATCCTTCCTGACCCCTTGGGAGATGTTGTGGATGCTAGAGACTTGTCCCGTGGGCTACACCAACCCTTGCACTGAGCCACTGGCAGGGGCTCCCTGCCATCAACATGGCCCCAGTGCAGGATGGGGACCTCCAGCACAGCCCTGCCAGTTACATTCATGCACCTGAGAGGTCTTTGAGTTTACTTTGCTTTTTTCTTTCTCAAGGTGTGTTTTGTTCTGTCTGGAGAGCTGGGAATGTCAAAAGCTGGAGTTGCTGTGCCAGTGCTGGGGTGGGGACTTCAGCAGGAGCTGAGGGAGCTGGCACAGCGCCCTGTGAGAGGGATAGGAGGGGAGCAGGAGCCAGCTCTGAGGGGAGTTGAGGGATGCTCATGGGTGCTCCAGCCTTGGGAGCACAGCAAGCACAGAGCCTTCCAGCCTTGGGATATGGAGGCAGGGATGTGTTGGGCTGGCGCTGTGCTGAATGCACTGCTCAGCAGGAATACTGGGGAGGAAATAAATCAGCCCCTGATTTACCTGGGAGGACAGATACTGCTTCTCAACTGGTTTTTAATTTGGACTCAATTTCCAAGCCCGGCTGTTCAGATGTCTCTGAGATAAGTGATCTGTGTAACGTCTGAGTCAAACAGGATTTTCCTTCTTTTCAGACAGCAAAGCTGTGCTCTGTAAGTGGATGTTCCAGCTAATGAGGTGTTAAGTGTAGAGAGAATCACAAGTACTCGAGGGCAGGATCCAGCTGGTAGTAAAACCAACAACCAGCACCAAGATTGTCCTCAACTTCCAGGAACAACTTCAGACAATAAAACTGTACTGAGGGCAGGAATGGGAAAACCTGGGAAATAGAACCACAAAAATACAGCCATATGTCATGCTACAGCTGCATCATGTGTTCCCTTTCCTTGGGCCAATGGAGGATGACTAGGGAGAGACAGCAACAGTGGCTTTTAGCTGGCAACCAGGGGCCAAGTGGGCGCAGCCCAGAGAGTCCTGAAATCTCAGCGTTTGCTGAAGAAATGTCCACAGAAGATGCAGTGAATCCTGCCAGGGAGGTTTAGCACAGGTCTCTGCTCCTGAGGAGAAGGGATGCTGTCTGGGCCTGAGCTACTGTGCCTTGCAGTGTCTGCAGTGAGAGGAACAGGGTGAACCTTGAAGCCAAATGTATCATCTGCCCATTTTGTTTGCCTTTGGAGCAGCCCAAAAGCCCAGCTGCACACACACGCAGAAGATCTCCTGGTGCATAAAGCCCTGGTGTCCATCCCTCCACAGCAAAGCCACCTCCATCTGTCCTTTTGCCTCTGTGGAGAATAGGCAGCCCAGGAGCAGCAGGACCACCTGGCACAAGGACAGAGAGGATGCACAGGCTCCACAGTGACCTGGTCTTCAGGACACTTCCACACCACAGAACCAAAAATCACAGTGATATTCTCTGAAAGAGATTTTCTTAGTGTTCTGCTGTGAACACAGGCTTGGCTGGCACATCAGATGGACATCAGGGTTAGGGAGCAAGCCCATGAGGAGCCTGGAGGAGACCAGGTGGGGCAGAGAAGTGTGAATGTCCTACAAATGCAGTGTCAAGACACACAGATGTCTTAGCAAGGGACCTGAGGAGGGAGGATCAGAAATGTGTAGGAGAAACACAGCAGGTTCCCTAAAACAGCAACCAGTGGCAGATGTCCTGCTTTGGACATCCCAAGTGGTGCTGAGATGTCCACGGGACCTCATGGCAGATGGTAGAACACTGTCAGCTCCAACACTCACTCAGTGTAAGAAAACTTGGGGTTGCAGGAAATCCCCTAGAGGTTTTCCAGGACCTGCCACATCCACCCTGACCTAGTGCTGATGACACTGCAGGAGGTTGGACCAGAGACCCCATATATGTTCCCACCACCACCTCCAGGATTTATGGGCATCTCCTGAACTGACCTCTGGGACACAGGTTGTGCAGCAGCAAAAAGAACAACCTGCAGTTCCTGAAGCAATATGGATATGGACATGGATATGGATATGGATATGGATATGGATATGGATATGGATATAGATATGGTTTAGTGGGCATGGTATTCAGTCAAAAGTTGGACTTGATGATCTTGGAAGTCTTTTCCAATCTTAATGATTTTGTGATTCTATGATTCTATTGCTGTGCCACTGCAGCAGATGGATAAAGATGTATCTCTGGAGCAGGACAGACCTCAGGAGCAGGGATGGGAGAGCTGGGAGAAAGGTTCCAGCACCAAGACCCTCACTGCCATCCAGCATGGGACTGCACTTGGTGTTGGCTGAGCAAGGTCACCAGGGGATGGAATAACACAGGACTGGCAGCAAGCCAGCATCTCTCACAGCACTGGAGTTTATCTTTAACAACGGCAGCAGTCCCACTTTGCTGGAAAATACCTGCCCAGTGCTGGGATCCTGCATCCTCAGACAGAGCCAGGCATCCTGCGGGAGCTGAGCCGTGTTATCTGCCCGAGGGGGATTACGCTGTGAAAACGGCTCGTTGGGGATTGTATATTAACAGGATATGCTCGGCTGGTTGACAGGAAGCAATAAAGTAATTTGAAAGAGACTGGGAGAGAGTGTGTGAGTTCCTGCGTCTGTGTTAAATCATGGCTCTAGATAAGCAAACACCGGCCCCGGAGCGGGAGGAGCGCTGCCAACAGGGACACGGCCAGTGCCAGAAGTCTCCGGGAGCTGCCGCAAATCCATCTCGGAGGCAGTGGAAACCACTGGGATTGCCATTTCAGATCTCCCATGCCCTGCTCCGGGCTCCGGTCCTGGAGGATCCCGTCGCTGTCACCCCAGCTCCGCAGGATGCAAGGAGAGAATCCCTCGGCAGCCCGGAGAGCTGTGGCTGCCTGCAGGAGCCCATCCCACCCACCCTTAGGAGCTCCGGGAAGGAGCTGCTCCTCCCAGCGGCTCCGGGCCTGCCGAAGGAAGGGGAGGAGAGCCAAGAGGAGGAAGACGTGCGGCTGCAAGGAGCGACACTGCCGAGAGAAGAGCGAGGCACAGGCTGCTGCGAGGCCGAGGAGAGAAGGGGGCTGAAGGGAAGCATCGCCTGTGGCACCTGGCGTGGATCGCAGCGCCCTGCTCGCATCCCGCCCGGGGAGAGCGGATCCTGCCGTGTGTGTGTGTGTGTGTGAGCCCAGGGAAGGGGATCCTGCCGTGTGTGTGTGTGTGTGTCAGCCAGCACAGCACCTGGCACGCTGGCCCCACTCAGCCTCCCACATCCTGCTGGAATCACACATGGCAAAATGTCAGCAGTGTTTATTGCTCTCAGAGAGGCTCTGCTGGCCTCCAGCAGGGGATGTTTGAGGTCTTCTGATGCAATCTCTGGTCTTTTTTGTAAGGGATACACTTTCACACACGGAGTGATTGCCCAGAAGCTCCCTGCCACAGAATATGAGCTGCACGGGATCAACAAAATGTGTCTGCATTTGGTGGGGACTGAAGACACTCAAAGCACTTCTTCAGAATAATAGAAATAAAAAATCACCAGAGGCAAAAAAATCCAACCTAGAGCCTAGATGAGTGTTGAACCTTTTTTCCCGTGTGTCAAGTGCTCCTAGCTGGGTGATGGGCAGGAAGTGGGATGGGACTTGGAGCAACCTTGTCTGATAGAAAGTGTCTCTGCCCATGGCAGGGGAGATGGAACAAGATGACCATTAAGGTCCCATTGAACCCAAACCGTTCTGTGATTCTGTGAGAGCTCCCTTGGCAGTGGTTTATGTCAAAAGCTGTATCTTACTCTGCAGCATCTCATACTGCCCTTGTCAGAGAAGATCTCCTGGTGCATAAAGCACTGTCCAGCATGCATTGGACACCCCTGTGCCTGACCAGCACCTTCTCCAAGGCATGAGTCCTCACACTACTGCAGCTCTGTTATGAGAAAGCTTCCCTGGAAGCTGAGGCCATGATGCATGTGGACACCTGCATACATTGTAAAATAAGTCCATGCTAGCAATTTTCACAAGCATGTTTGTTGCATTCCTTGGGGCATCACAAGCCCTCCCTCTTGAGGACAAAATGGTGGCTGGGACAAAGGTGGAGGTGACTGGAGCAGAAATGGTCAGTCAGAGACTGTGAGGTAGTGCCATGTCCTCCACATGTTCCTCATTTGCTTTTTCAACATTCCCTCCCTGATCCCTGCACTAATGCTGGATCCCCAGTGGAGTCATTGATGATGTTCTTGCACCCCTCCTTTCTCCCACGCACCTCACAACATTTTTGGAATATCCAGCTGGGACAAACACAACTTGTTCCCTGCCTGTGCAAGAACTGCTCCAGCTGGCTCTTCCAAATACAGCCAGGCCAGCCACAGCCCAGAGTTATCTGATGGTCACATGCAGCAGCCAAACCCCCAAGCCCTTCCCACAGACCTTTCCTGCCATAACTGGAAGGGCCTGGGCTGTACTGGGGAGCCAGCTGGCACCGGCTGGGTGCGTGGGAAGTCCCCAGAGCCTGAGATGTCACCAGAAGCTCAGGTGATGTGCAGCCCTTCCCACGGCGTCACTCAGCAGACTGGTGTGGGTGGCCCGTGGTGGCCTCTGGAGAGGCGGTGCCCTGCTCCCTCCTCTCCCTGGGCCTGTCACTGTTTCGTGTCTCGCACTGCCTCACCTTGCAGAGCCTCACACAGACTGTCTGACCTTCATCACCAGCTTGGCACCAGGAGTTACCTGACCTGCTCCTGAGTCATCTCTGCACGCAGCAGGGAGCAGCAGCCTCCAGAAAATGGATGTGCCTGCTGCTATCCAACCTAGTCACATGGCTTGGGAGCTGCTTTGGAGCTCCCCAGGTGGGAATTGGCTGCCACTGCTTCAGTCCTGCACAATTTCCTCAGCCACATGCTTGGAAGCCTGAAGGACCCAGATGGGACTGGCCAAAGCCACATCCCAAGCTCAGCCCCACTCCTGAAGAGACCTGGGACACTGTGAACCTCTTTGCCTCTCCAGCAATTTGTCCTCTTTCCCTTACACCCCCACCCAGCTGCAGAAAAGAGATGATCTCCCAGTGCATGACCCAACCACCTCACGGCAGAATTGGAAGGGCTCCTGGAGCCAGGCCACTGGAGAGGAAGGACCACTCCCTGTACTGGACCTGCTCCAGGCTGGAAGGAGAAACAAGTTGCCTTGGCTGCAGTAATTAAATCTTTCACCCAAATGAGAGAGAGCATCCTATCGTCCCCACTCCCCCCACAGTGCTGCAGTGTGCAAGTCCCTGGCATCACTAGACAAGCACATCAGTCATCCCCCAGCTGGGTTAGGCTGGACTTAAGTTGCTTGGGCTCTGTCCTTGTTATGTCTGAGACTAGGCAGGGCTCCCAGCTCCTCTGGGTCAGCTGTCCAAAAACTGCCACCACACTGACCTAACCTTTTGTATCTGCTAAACCAGCTCTGGGCACCTCAGCCTGGCTGCTCCTAACTGGGGGGAGCAGGCAGAGAATCTCTGGTGTAGACTGACCTGTAGACATATGCTTGTGCTGACCAATGCACAAAAGCTGCAGGATGGGCAGGAAAACGAAGAGGCAAACCCATGGGAGACAGGACATTTGCCATCCTGCAGCACCAAGAACTGGGTATCAATGTGTGTTATTTACCGAGCCAGCACCTCCTGCCAGGAAGGGACAGGTGTTTCCTCCAGACCAGACTAAAATATCCCTGACATTCCCCTGTCTTGGTAAGAACTCTGGTCCTGTTAGCCTGTGTGGGATCAAGCACCATTTAGAGCTCATTGGCTGTGCACCTGGCCCGGTCACCTCCATCCTCCTGCAGCCCCACCAGTTCCCAGTAGGTCTCCACTGGTGAAGGAACCTTGTGGAGGATTCCTCTGTGCCCAGGGTGCCAGCACGGCTCTCCTGCCCAGAGGCACTAGGCTCTCTCCCTGCCCACCCTGCTCCCATCTCATCCCTGGGGACCTAGGGGTGTTCAGGACTCCCACAGCCCCCACAGCTCTGCCCCCTCCCCCATAAGCCAGCCCCCCTCCCCGGCAGAGCTGCATTCCCCCGCCTCTGCACGGGCATGGCTCGGCCTTTCTTCCTTTTCATCCCTTTCTCCCTGACTGAATGCGCTTTGCTTGCTTTGGCGGCGTGGGGCAGGGAGAGCTCCTCTCCCCCCGCGCTCCCGGGGATCCCCCCGGCAGATGGGGCCGGGATATGAATGTGCACACAGTGAAGCCCCTAAGAGGATTTGCTGGTGCCCCTTTCATTGCGAGCCTTTGTGTGCTGCTCCACTGCGGTGGGACGCCCCCGAGATCTCCCCCGGCTCCTCTCTCTTCCACTCCAGAAGAAAAGAAAGTGCCTATAAAGGCCTTGTTTGTCCGACTTGTTTGAGAGGACCATATTGCTGTAGGTGCCGCGGGTCCCGGCGTGACAGCGTCGCCCTTTGAGAGCGGGTGACGTGCGGCTCCCTCCTGGGAGGGTCCGAGCGGCCGGCTTAGCCAGGCGCTGGGAAAAAAGGTTTCAGTTGCATTTCAATGTCCATTGAACCCTGAATCCCCGGCGATGGTTTTTCCAGAGGCTCTGCAGACAGACAAAGACACGGAGGAAGAGGCTGGGAAGATGCTTAGCGTCCAGCAGTGGGTGAAGGAGCTGTTACCCCCCAAAAATCCCATCCCGGAGAGCTGAACAGGGCTGGCAATGCTGCTTTTCCAATGACATCTAGTGGTAAAGCCAGGGAAAGAGGAAAACGTCGGCTGGGTTTTCCTGGCTTGAGCGCGGCACCTCCCGCTGCGGCGCTTTGCCCTTTGTACAGAGCAGACCGCCCCCGGGGAAGAGGGGAGCACAAACGAGCTGCACAACAGCCTCGGCAGCCCGGTATGTCAACCAGCCCGCCCCGAAACTTGCGCTGCTCCCTGGGCCTCGTCCCGCATTTTCGGGGGCCCTGGCGCAGATGTCCGGGCTGGAAATGGGGGTGCTCAGCAGCCCCGCTGTCCTCTCTGGGCCTGTGCTCCAGCACGTCCCCGTGCGTGCTGCCAGCCGCTCGGAGGCAGGTATGTGACACACCTGGCAGGCCGGGAATATTTCCAGTGCAGGCAGAGTGCTCACAGCAGCAGCCACAGGCAGTGACCCTGAAGCACAGAATGTGGCTCCAGGGATGCTCGCAGGGCATCTCACCCCAAGTAAGGTGGCCCCCCAGGACCTATGCTGGTCCTGATAGGGGTGATGGCATGGCGAGGCTAAATAACAGCCTGGGCTGCTCACTGTTTAACCAAAGTGTATTAAGATGTCAGGAAGATCTTCCATACCTCACCAGACACTGGAAACCCCACTCTGGAGAGCACACACACTGGAGAGGTTGGTCACTAACGTTTCCACTACAGCAATTCAGAGCCATTTCTCATGGCTCACTGCACGCCAGAGCACCCACACTGCTGGACCATGAACTGCTGATGATCGTTGTCCCAAGCCAAAAGGGACCAACCATGCAGCCTAAATCCTCTCTTGCACAGCCTCTTCTGCATCAGATCTCTGGTACAGGATACCCAGAGCAGCTGTGGCTGCCCCTTTCCTGGAATTGTCCAAGGCAAGGTTGGATGGGACTTGGAGCAAGCTGGTCTGGCAGAAGATGTCCCTGCCCATGGCAGGGGATGGAACAAGTTCTCCCCCAGCCCAAATAATTTGGTGATTCTCTGACTCGGCATAGAGGGTGTGCAGGAAGGATGCACCTGAGGATGCATCAGGGAGTGAGAACTTCAGGACCATGCCGACAGCAGGACAAAGAGACCAGAAATACAGATGCAGGAGGTGGCTTTGCTGGTGCTGCACAGAGGCAGAGCAGCTGTAACCTCCATGGATTCTCACAGCTTGTACCCAGAGCCTGTGCCACACTGTGAGCAGCCAGATGTGCAGCCCATTGGGCTGGAGGGTGATCTGGAGGATGAAAATTGCAAAAGGAAACCCAGGAGGACATTCCCTGTCTCCTGTGGCAGTAATTCCAGTCCCTCTGAGCAGTCCTATACAAAAGAGATGCCACAGCAAAACCAGGATCAAGGAAAAGCCCACTCACCTTTTAATGCTGGGAGAGAAAAAGTGAGTAAAACCCAGCACACAAACAGCTTTTAAAATGAAATACATTGAATCCAGAGACCAAATCCACAGAGACCAAAATGGGTTAATAATAAATTGATGGTGTTTCTGTCTTCCTGGGCTGAGGGTTCTCCAGTACTCTGGTAGAGGTCCTTGGGGTCACCAGTGCACAATGTTCAGGTACATCGAATGTTCCTGTACTGGATTTTATGAAAGGTGAAAGAAAACGAGGGAAAAAGCAGGAAAAAAAATGGAGACAGAACCACACAGAAGGTGAGAGATCATATCCTTTGCAGGCCATAGGATGAGGAAGAAGCTGTCCAAAGAAGGAGAACAAGCCTCCTGGATAACCTTCAGGTCACCTCTTCCTTCTCACTCATGCTCTCTATCGTGCTCTGGGCCTGGACACCAGGAGTGTCCCTCTCCTCGGCCTTTTGGGACATGTTGGTGGCTGCATGTTGGAGCTGGGAAGGAAGAGCTGCTACAGCATTTCCCAAACTCTCCTGGCATTAGTTTCTCCTTCCAAAAGGCTTTTCTTTCCTCTCTTTCCCTGCTCAGTGAGGACACAGGTCTGAACAAACACCGACAGTTTCAGCTCCTTGCTGTCCAGCAGCCTGAGGGACCTGTGCAATGGAGAGGGAGACTGAAGGACTGAGACAGAACTGCCTGGACTCATCCTGAGACTGGGGACAGGGCTGGAGCAACTGTGGTGGATCCACATGGATGTCAAAAGGAGAAATCCATCTACTCCTGGCCATCCAGCCCACCCCAGGAGACCAACCAGTGCTGATCCTTGCCTTTCTCCAGGGAGGAGGTGCCCAGTGTGACCCATGTTCTTCCCCCACATCCTAAGGGACCATTCTCCTCTGCAGGCAGCTGGTGACAGCAGTGGCAGGACCCCCCTGGAGCTCTGCAGAGCTCAGGTTTCATAATAGGAGCAGAGCCCAAGTCTCAGCGGCTGCTGGGGGCTTCCCACTGCTGGTGCCAAGTATCACCTGGAGATCTCCAGGAGCCAAAACTCTGCACAAAGCCCTCATGTTCCCAGAGCCTGACTCTGCCCAGCCCTCATGGACACCCCCAGGCTGTAGGACTGGATGTGTGACACAGGACCACTTCACACAGCAGAGGACTTGAGGCCAATGCAGCCCATGGCAGGGGTGCATCCCCAAGAGTCACTCAGGGAAGGGCAGGGTTGTCCAGCTCCCTCCCAGGGATGTGCAGGGTTGTCCAGCTCCCTCCCAGGGATGTGCAGGGTTGCCCAGCTCCCTCCCAGGGATGTGCAGGGTTGTCCAGCTCTCCTGGCTCCCCTGGAAGTGCCACCGATGACCCATTGCTGTTCCTGTCACCTTGATGACTACACATGCCAGCATCTCCAGACAAAAGCCCTCCTGGCACTTCATGGGAGCAGAAGGGAGCACTGGGCAGTACCACACAGCCCCTGGGGAGCTGCCACCCAAGCCTTCACCCCAGAGCTCCAGTCCCTGCTCTTTCTGAGGAAGCCAGGACATCAGGCTCACAGATATTCCTTGTTTACAAACCAGATGGGAATTCCAGGTATGTGTCCATGCATGCTGCACACATTTCCCTGTGGACCCTTCTTCTGCACATGGCAGTGTCTTGCTGTGCTGTGGGCTTCAAGCTGCTTTACTTGATTATTTTCCCCCTCTGTATGTAAATGCAAGATTTTAGGGTGGAGTGAGGCTGTTGAGTGCAATCCTGGCCTCTTCCACCCCGGTACTGCCTGCCCACCATGTGCACGGCTCTGCCCTGTCTGCTGGAAGTGTGTTGTGTGTGCTCTGCACGGTGTTTGTGTGGTTTGTGTTGGTGCCTGTACCCTGTGTGATAATTCAGTGAGCCTCCAGCCTGCCTTGTGTGAGGCACATGGATCCATTTGTGGATGGGGCTGGAGGCTTATCTCAGCCTCTCAGCCTGCACAGCAGATCGAGGGCTGGAATCCACACATGGTTCCAGCAAGGCGCACAGGGCAGTGTATGGAGCAGAGCAGGGCTGTTCCCTGTGGGGAAACTGAGGCAGTGTGGGGAGAGTGTGGGTGTGCCACTGATTTGTCCCCCACCACTGATTTGTTCCTGGATACTGCCAGGAGCCAGTAGTGGAAGAAAAAAGTTTGCCTTTCCTTTTTCTTGGAGAAAACCTTTGGAGAGGAGAGCAGGGCTCCCCCAGACCTGCGTTGTCACAACTTCTGCGTTGGTTTGGGGATTTTGCCAAGAGCCCAGTCCTGCATCACAGCAGAGGATGCCCATCATGGCAAAGCATCCCCATCACGGCACAGCATTCCCAGAATGGCAGAGGATCTCAGTCGCATCAGAGCATTCCCAGAGTGACAGAAGATCCTCCGTGCAGCAGAGCATCCCGCATGGCTCCTGGTCTTAGTGGGTGGGGGACAAATCAGAGTTCATTGCGCTGTATCCCTCAGGGGGTTAAGGACATGCACGGTGTCGGGCAGGTCCAGGCCGTGGTCTCAGCCGTCCCTCCCGCATTCCCTCCCGCATTCCCTTTTGCATCCCCTCCGCATCCCCTCCCGCCGCTCGGAGCCGGGCGCAAGAGGGCGGGCGGCAGCGGGAAGCGGAGCGGAAGGAGCCGAGCCCCGACTTCCAGGCGATCTGTGCCTGGAGCTGAACAGGCCAGGCTTCTCATCCCGCACATCCCCATGGAAACCTCGGCCCCGCCGCCCTGCCTTGCACCCCCGCCCGACTCTAGGTCACCGGCGGCCGCGCAAGTCCGAGGCACCAGGGGGGCTGTCCCGGGGGTGCTCCCCGACACCCAGGGGCACCTGCCCAGGCTGCCAGAGCTGCGAAAGCAGGGACTGAGCCCTTCCACCCACCCCCGCCTGCATCCACCCCGCTCCGCAGCATGGAATCCCCGGCAGCATCCCCAGGCAGCATTCCCGGGGCTCATCCCCGGGCAGCATTCCCGGGGCTCATCCCAGGCAGCATTCTACAGGATTGGCAGAAGATGTCATTCCCGGGGCTCATCCCCGGGCAGCATTCCTGGGGCTCATCCCCAGGCAGCATTCCTACGTCTCCGGATCCGGCCCCGGGAGCACCTCTGCCCCCCTGGTCCAGCCCTGGAAGCATCCCAGCCCCTCGATCGAGCCCGGGGCGCGGGGGGTGTCCCACCACAGGGGGCTGCAGCCGCAGCATCGCCCCCACCCCACCCCAGTTCCGTGGTCTTTCCTCTCCTGCGCTCCCCTCCCAGCACGAGTCCCCTGAATGCTCCATTTGAAGCTAATTCCGGCTGAAATCTGGTTTGCTTTCCAACGTTGCTGCTTTAAATTGGAGAGATTGACCTTGTAGCAGGAGGTGACATGCAGATGCACATCAGCAGCCCGTCAGAGCGGCGGCGGGGGCTGGGGGGGTACGGAGCCGCCTCGGGGACACGCCAACTATTTTATGAGTAATTTAATATCTGGAACACAGACTTTTCATTCCCAGAGATCTGCTGGGGAAAGAAAGAGCCTTTCTGCAGCCCCGCGAAGACTGTTCCTCATAAGGAGGCAGAGCAGAAAAAAAAAAAAAAAAAGGGCTGGGATTTAACTCCTTGGTGGCCAGCCAGCGCGGAGCCTCCCGGTCCCTGCAGAGGGCCAGGAAGAGCAGGAATTCCCTGCGCACCTCAAGTGGGAGACAAGCCAGGCTGTGTTGCTCCAGGCAAAACAAGCAATTGCTCCTTCCCATTCAAACTCAAACGCAAGCCTGGGTGAGGATGGGGGGAACAAACTTAACAGCAGCCCTGAAGTGAGATTTGGGGTTGGAGCTGATGTCTGAACTCCCTTCCCTGTCCCAGACTGGTTTCTGCTGTATCAAACTCCCCAGGAGTCTCCCTGGGGCTGGGACCACCCTCCAGTGGAACCAGTGCACCCAGGGGACCCGTGCAGGGAGCTCCTGCCCTGCTGACACCGTGTGTGACCTCAGTATCCACCAAAGCTGCCATTTGCTGCTGTGTCCCGTTGTGATGCCTGTGACATCCCAGCAGGCACAGCCCAGTGCCCTGTCCCAGTAATGCCCCTGCCCAGAGCATTCCAGCACCTTGGCACAGCACTGGACCCAGGCAGGGATTCCCATATGGCTCCTGACTGACATTATGGTTTGGAGAAGGGGAGGGAAGGAAGAACACAAAAAAACCCCAATATTTCACTCCACAACCTGGCCCAAGGGCAGAGGAGATGGTGGAGAGCAGCCACCAGCCTGGCAGCCTCAGCTGTGGCTCAGGGCTGGGAGGCTGAAGGGAAGGAATGCTCGTGGGCTGTTCAGGAGGGAGCTGCAGCCAAGGGAAAAGCCTCTCTGCACTGAGGAGCAGCGGCATGAGCTACGTGGGAGAAGAGCTGCCTGGAGGGGCTGGCATGGGAGGCTGATCCAGGAGGCCCTGTTGGGCAGCCTGGCTGTGGCTGGTGCTGCCAGCAAGGACCAAGACCAAACAAGGATGGTTTAGGAAGGGCTCTTCCTTGGTTTTAGCAGGTACTGGGAACTCCTGGGCTCAGTGCAAACAGATCAACACCTCTGCAATCCCCATGATGTTTGCTGGTGATGTTAGACCAGACCATGGCACTGACATCCCTGGCTCCATCTCACTGACAAACAGCATGGTCGTGCTTTGATTCCTCCAGCTCAGCTTCATTTCCATGAACACTGGCAGGCACACCCATTTTCCACCACATCGGATCCTGCCAGAGTCCTGCTTATGCCAAGACTGGAGCTTTGGCATAGAGAAACCTCCAAAGACCGAGTTAGATAATGCAGGACAAACCTCCATGTGATTTTCTTGCTGGTCCCTATTGCTCTGTGCTTGGGAGCAGGAAGATTTTATTTTAACTCCCTGACAGCTCTGTTGGTGTCTTTGCCCACAGCTGTGCTCCTGGTTCCCTCCCTGTTCCTCTCAAGTGGCCTCCAACACCGACAGACCAAACACCACACGGCTTCTGGGCCAAACACTGACATCTCTAAAACTCCTGAAGTCACCTTGAAACACCTCCTGCCCCAGCTTCAGCATCTGCTGAGCATCTGGTGGCCTGGGCCCTGCCCTTGGTGGTGGCCTGACGCCACAGGTGAGGGTCACAGCACCGCCTGGTGAAGGAAGGGCCGTGGCTGGGCCCTGGGGAGGGACTGCAGCTGCCTTGAAAATGAACCCCAAAGGGAGTGACAAGGAGCAGAATGTGCCTGTCAGGGGACAGCTGCAGGGCACACACAGAGCGCAGAGAGCGTGCACAGGGCAGGGGAGCTGCACAGGGGGAGTGAGTGTGCACAGGGGGAGCGAGCACAGGGCGAGTGAGTGTGCACAGGGCAGGGGAGCTGCACAGGGGGAGTGAGTGTGCATGAGGGGCGAGTGAGTGAGCACAGGGGGAGTGAGCACAGGGCGAGTGAGTGAGCACAGGGGGAGTGTGCACAGGGGGAGTGAGTGAGCACAGGGGGAGTGAGCACAGGGGGAGTGAGTGAGCACAGGGGGAGTGAGTGTGCACAGGGGGAGTGAGTGTGCACGAGGGGCGAGCGAGCACACGCAGCACAAGCAGGAGTGTGCCCAGAGCCCCGGGCCAGCTCTGCCCACCCTGGGTGAGGACAGATCCTGCAGGTTTATTCCCTGGTGCAGCCATGCCAGGTTGAAGCACTGGGCTCAGGCACCCATGGGGAAGGTGTAAGGAATGAATTAAATGCACAAACTGGCACTTCCTGAGTGCCAGTGACTATGGTGCTGCCCTGAGCCACCCTTACCACCCACAGCACCTGACCCCACACAGGTTTCCATGGAATAATGCCCTGTTTCCATGGAATAATGAATCCCGGGCCAAAGAGCAGGGCAGGAGATTCGGGAGCAGGGCTAGGTGGGTCCTGCTGCTCCTGGGAACACCAGGCAGCACAGGTGGGACTGCCAGCACAGCGCCAACCTCCCAGGTGCTTTTGGGTTTTCCCCTGTGGCCCTGAGCAGAACAGGGGGTTCAGCAGAGGGACTCATTGCTGCACACAGGAGGAAGCAATCCCAGCCCTTGTGCAGGGAGCCATGGCAAGGGACATTTTGGCTCTGTCCTCAGTGAGTGCTGTAGCAGCTTGAGAGGAAGGGGCCTTCCCAGCTGAGGGGCTGCAGGCTGCGGCTTTGGGGCTTCCTACAGGGTCAGAAACGTGCTGCCCACCCTGGGAAAACTGAAGGGTGGTGTTTCATGGATCAACAACAGCTCCAGCACCCTCTGGGCCCCTTTTCTCATCCATTTTGGATACCCAGGGGGTGAGTATAGTGCAGCCTCAGGGGAGCAGGCAGCTCCCATCCCATGGGGCCACTGCCAGAGGTGGCATTGCTGGGTGCTGGCTGAGACTCATGGGAGGAAATTATGCCCTCTGCACCTCTGGGCAGCAGTTCCCTCTGCACCTCTGTTTCCCAGCTGTGTAAGCATCGTGAGCTGCACTTACAGCTGCTGGAACCTGCACTGCCCTCTGACATTCCCCAGGCACAGCCAAGCCCCCAGAACCCTTTTGGCTCATACTGGTCAGACATCTCTTTTAAAAATAACCAGCTTTTTTCTTTACACCTTTTCAAAAATTAAAAATTATTATATCCATTACCTGGAAAGGCAGAAAGCTTCACCTTGGTGTCCAACAACATCCCAGGTCCCTTCCTACAGAGTTTTCTGCTGCCAGTGCCTGTCCTCTGACATGGGATTGTCCCATGCCAGAAGAAGAACTTCGCATTTGCTTCCATCAAATATCAGTGGGCTTCTGCCAGTTCATTTCCCAGCCTTCAGGGCTCTTGGGATGGCAGCCCTGATCTCCAGAGTATCTCTGTTCCCTGGTATGGTATCTCGTACCTGCTGAGGGTTCAGGAGGCTCAGGCAGTGTATGCTCCAGCCCTCTTTTGGGTGTCAAACATCTGCTCTTTCCCCCCACCTGCCTTGCCCAGCTCAGTTTTATTTGTGATGCTGCATCTCCAGCTGTGAAACACCGGGGGTTTGGTGGCTGCTTTGGCACCGGGGGAGCTTCAGAACGCAACACCCAACACGTGTGCTCAGAGCTGAGAGCAGCAGAGCCTGGGGACGTGGCTGGCTGCACCCCAGGGGACAGAAGCCACAGATTTTGCTGCAGGAAGGATAAAGCTCCGAGGTGGCGGTGAGGAGGAGCTATGCACGGGGCTGATCCTACCCTCTGCCTCCTCCCAAATCTTGTGGGCACAGCGGAGCCCCTGGCGCCGCCCGTCCCTGAGCTGTGCCGCCCAGCCGGCCGGGCGAGGCTGCTGCCGCTGCCAGCTGCGGACTGAGCCAGTGTCCAGTGCCACCCGCCAGTCTCCAGTGCCACCTGCCAGTCTCCAGTGCCACCCGCCAGTGTCCAGTGCCACCCGCCAGTCTCCAGTGCCACCTGCCGGCAGATCGCCCCGGACAGGAGCCTCCGAGCGGGTCCCAAGAGCCCGAGCCGCTGTGTGCGCTGGGGCCGGGACTCCTGAGCAGCCAGAGCCGGGGGCCGGCACTCACGGACAAACCTGGAGACCTCAGGGGTGACGCTCCGTTAAATCTGCCCGTAGCACACTCACCTCCCCAAGACCTTTTATCATCATCCTTTCCATCCAGACCCTTTCAAATCTCAGACTCCCACAAAAGTTCCTGAATGCCCCGTGTCCAGGCCCACGAGATGGGCTGGGGGCTGCAGGCAGCCCACCCACACGGGTGCAATGCTGGGTTGTCACCTGCCCCGCGGCCAGGGCTGTCCCTGGGCTCCTCAGCTTTAGTTCATCTGGACATTCCTGGGTCCACAGCTCTGCTGTTGATAAGGAGCACGCTGGGAGGGCTTGGCTGTGCTCCAGGACGTGGAGCACAGCTCTCTGCAGGGGTTTGGAGGCTGTAGTGGGGCTGTCCTCCACACCACCCCCATCATGGCATCCACTTGTTCGGCCCACACTGACCTGCCCCGCCCTGTCACAAGCTTTGACAATCTTCTGTGGGTATTTCTGTCACCACAACCACCCCCCCAAAAAAAAAGTCAGAGAGAGGTTGGTGTCCCCAGATCCTGCCACTGCCAGGACTCTCCAGTACAGCACCATCTCCAGCATCTCCCCACCTACCACCAGTACCCAGTGGCCCCAGTTTTCCCACTGTGTCACTGTCCTGCCCGCTACTAAAGGCTGAGCTGCCTCTCCATGTTTTCCTAACCCTGGGCTGGGACCCTTTGAGTGGCTCTGGATGGAGATACTCAGCCTGGTCTGCAGCAGGAACTGCTTGACTTGTCTGGCTCCACTCAGCAGTAAGGAGATGCTAATGAGCCTGGGCTGCACCCAAGAGGGCGAGAACCAGTGCCCTGGTTGTGTAAAAATTATTTGTGAGGAAAAAGGCAAAATCCTATCCAGAAAGGGACCAATAGTGCGAAGAGCTCTCATTTATTGTGCAAGAATGGCAGCACTGTGCTTCAAGCACCAATTTGGGAGCAAAGAGTTTCCAGGGGAGTCCTCAGTTCTGCACGGACTGCAGAGATTGGCCACAGACACATCTCCATTGGGCTAAGCCTCAGGGAAGATGAGGAAGCCAGAGAAGATGCTGTCAGACCCTTCCAGCCCCACCAAGGAGTTCTTCTCTGTTGGTTCCAGCCAGACAGACTCGTTCATGGCCATCTTGAGGACCACACCACCTGTGGTGACCTGGAAACTGTTGTGCACGAAGTCACAGAAGGTCACCACCCTCTCTCCCCTGCTGGCACCCTGGCCCTTTTTGATGTTGAGGCACAGGTTGCCCCGGGAGGTGACGTGGTAGGTGAAGTAGTAGGTGCCAGGCACGCGGCAGGTGAAGCGGCCATAGCGGTTCTCGTAGTGCCCCTTCTCGTTGGTGATGATGCGGTCGAAGCGGATGGGCTGCTCCCGGCGCGGGTAGGAGCTGATGCTCCTGGCAGCGGAGAACCCGGACTTGAAGGTGACCTTGTAGTCACCAGGTTCTCCCATGGGGCCTGGCGGTCCCCTGATACCTGGTAAGCCCATTTGACCTGGGATGCCACTGGGACCGACCTTCCCAGGCTGTCCCGGTAGTCCTGGGACTCCCTTCTCCCCTCTGCCTTCTTCACTCTGGCCAGAGGGTCCTAGGAAAGAGGAGGAAGAGTTATTGTGGTCACAGCCAAGCCCCATTTGTCTGCAGAGAGGAAGCACGAGCAAGGAAACCTGTGTTGGGTGTGGGTCAGTGGAGACCCTGCCCAACAGGCAGGTGTGACACACCTTGCTGTCATCCCCCTCCTTCCCCAGGTTCCTTGGGGTGCTCCATCATCCCCACCTGACAAGACTTCAAAGAACTGGTGGAAATGGTTTGCTTTCCCAGAACCATGCGCCTGGCACTGTCTTTCCTTGCTCTTAGCATTCACAAGACAGTGTTTTACCCACCTGCAGCCTCTTCCTTACCTTGTTCACCCTTTGGGCCGTTCTCCCCATCCCTGCCATCGCTGCCAGGCTGTCCTGGTAATCCTGGGATGCCCGGGATGGTGCCGTAGGTCTTGCAGAGTGTGGCACTGGCAGGCTGCCCTCCAGCCAGGCAGATCAGCATAGCCCACACAAGCCACATCTGTGGGAGCATGGAACGGTGTCAGGGGCTTTCCTGGGTGGTGGGAGGGCTGGGGAAGGCACTCTGAGCTGCTCTGGAAGATGGTGACTGCAAGCAAGTCTAGGTAATACCATCAGGGAGGGAAAACATCCTACTGCAGAGCCAAATCCACTTTCCTGCTGGCCCTGGAGCAAAGGACCATAACCCTTGGGCAAGGCAGAGCTTGCAGTCTCTCGTCATTCTTAAATCCCCATTTTACAAGTGCCCACAGCTTCAGCCACATGAATATTTGGGACAGGTTATCTCAGAGATCTGATGTCCAACGTGGCCATGCTGCTGCCTTGCAGGAGAAATTCCCCATCTCATCTCATCTCAGGACCATACTTGCAGGGTAAAATCCTTACCCAACCAGAGCAGTTTTGTCATCTGCGAGGGAACAGGCCTTGCCTTCCACCAGCATGTCTAAGGGACAGCGCCAGTCCTTGAAGGTGGTAATGAGCCCCCAAACCTCCCTCCTCCATCCCACAGGCTCCCCTTGTGACCTGTCACACAGCTGCTCAATGCCAGAGGCATTTCTGTATCTAACAAGCCTCATTGGGACAATTATCTGGGCTTCCATGCCTGGGGCCTTACCTTCTTCCTGCCCTTCCTGCCCAACTTCTTCCCTCAGATCCTGGTGTGGCCACATGTGGATAAGCACCGGGCCTTTGGGGGCTGTATCTGGACATCACAGCACCCCAGCCACAACTCCCCCACCTCAGGTGGATTTTCCAAGTGCTGAAGCTCTGGTGCCAGCAGGACAAAAGATTGGTGAGTTGGATCCTCCAGCCACAGCCGTTCTGATTTGGGTGCAGCAGGAACAAGGACTGATGCACAGGCTCCCAGCCCAGGGCCATCAGAAGACAAGAGCTTCTCAGGGCAGGAGAGCACCCCCAGGGCACCTTTCAGACTGCACCTTCCAGTCTCTGACAACCCTTCTGGAAATCTGCCATCTCTGCTTTTCTGTTTTCCTTCTTCTGGGTGTAGCAGGAGGGGTCAGGCTCTCATCAGGGACCTCCACCACCCCAGACCAGCACCTCCACCCCCAGTTTCTCTTCTGCCCCAGGCCACAGGAAAGTGCCAGCAATGCAGGTGACTGTCACCCTGCCAGAGCAGGGTTCCCCATGTGCTCCTGCCTGTGGGGGGAACCTTGGGCTCAGTCTTGCTCTTACCTTGAGCTCCTTGTTCATCAGGTGGGGAGATGGAGCAGGACACCCCCGTGTCCTGCTCAGAAATGCCCGAGAGGAGAAGCAGAAGTTTGCTGCAAGGGTTATTGTGAAAGGATCTGGGACACATCCCCTTTTTATCTTTAGCTCCTGTCCTTTTTCCGTGGCAGTTTCAGATCCTCCACAAATGCTGTTGTCAGCTGAGCAGGACAAGCCATCCCCAAATAGCACTCCGAGCCCCTCCAGCCACAGCTCTGCCCTGCAGGGTCCCTGG
This sequence comes from Pyrgilauda ruficollis, assembly GCF_017590135.1. Lineage (NCBI taxonomy): Eukaryota > Metazoa > Chordata > Aves > Passeriformes > Passeridae > Pyrgilauda > Pyrgilauda ruficollis. The sequence continues at coordinate 2,268,530 of NW_024515320.1, forward strand.
GTCCTGCTCAGGGGTGCCTGCTATGAGGAATACTCTTTGGAGCTCCAGATGAGTTTAAGGTAACCCATCAGAGCTGCAGAAATGTGCATGCACTCAGGCAGCCCTCCTCAGGCTGCTCTGCACGCCTCCAGCTCTGCAGGCCCAGGGGATGCTGCAGGGTCTCAGCATCCACCACCTTGAGTCTGTGCCTCTGACTCTTCTGAATATTGTGCATGGGAAGTGATTTTACGCTGTGGGAAAAGTATTCCCTGCTTTGGTTACTGCCTTGTGGAAGTGAAGTACAGGATGTTCGGAGAGGTGACTGCCTTGTTCCACCCTTCAGTGTGTGACACCAGGAGAAATCCCTGCTGGGTTTTGGTGAGTTCTGCATCCTCCACAACCATGAGCTCCTTTGGTTTGGCTCAGGAAAGCCAGAGTGCTTCCCCAGCCTCAGCCTGGTAGGGACCCCAGGGATGTCCCAGCCATGGTGTTGGGGTTTCCTTTGCAGTCTGTGCTCCTGTAGAGCTTTGAAGGGAAGGGGAGTATCAGGGTCCTGCTTGGATGAGTCTTGGTGCCCTCTTGATAGGGGCTGTGTGGGGACACAGGAACCATCCTGTTCCTGCAGCAGCAGGGGTCCCACTCCCTGTGCAAATGGGTGCAGGTGGGGTGTGGTGGTCTCTGATGCTGGTGAGGCTTGGGGACATGGTGATGCCACACAGATGGCCAGATGTCACCTGCATATTTGTGCACATCACAGAGAGGTAGGACATGGAGGAAACAACACACTACACCAGGTGCACTGGAGAAGGATTTATTGACACTTTCCACAGCCAGCTCATGGCAAAGGGGTTGCTGCAGCCTGGGCCAGGACACCTGGCTGAACCTGAGGCAGCCCAGGTGGGGAGAGGAAAAACACAGGCAGACCTCTGAGGTAATGTGGGGTTAGTGAGGGGGGATGCACGTGGCAGGGCCAGCAGGACCAGGAGCTCAGCACCATCACTCTGGGTGCAGATGTACCAGATGTGCCTGTTCCCCCTGTGCAACAGCTACCGTGCTCAGCCCCCAGACCGAGGGGAGGGTCTGGCTGCTGGGCTTGATGCCCTCCCTGCAGAGAAACTGGGAGCATCAGGAAGAGCCCAGCAGCGAGCAGTGTGTTCAGGGCAGGTAGAAGGTGTCGGGGTGCTGGGGTGAGCTCTGCTGCTCCTCTAGTCCGGGAAGAGCAGGAAGCCTGAGAAGATGCTGTCGGAGTTGGCGATGCCCACCATGCCGTTGTAGTCGTTCACTCCCAGCCAGACCTCATCCGCAGCAGCCAGGTGGAGCAGCGTCCCCCCCGAGCTGACCTGCACGGTGTTGGTCTTGTGGTCACAGAAGCTGGCCATCCTCCTCTGGTTTTTGTGCAGGATGACACAGAGGTTGGCTGTGTGTGAGCTGTGGAAGATGAAGTAGTAGACCCCAGGGAACCTGCAGGTGAACTTGCCCGTGGTGGTGTTGTAGTCATGGTTGGTGTTGGTGATGACGTTGTTGAAAACCACGGGGACGTTCTTCAAGGGGTACTGGCTGGTCTGCCTCGTCACTGAGAACGCTGACTGCTGCTTCTGCTTGGAGCTGCCTGGCATTCCTGGGGGGCCGGCATGGCCCGGCTCCCCAGGGATTCCCATTGCACCAGGGAGCCCAGGGGGGCCACGCTTGCCTGGAGGGCCAGGGGGGCCTGGTTCCCCTTTCATGCCCTTGGGCCCTAGCTGTGTAGAAGAAGCTGGGATACCTGTGGGGTGGTGGGGTGTGAAAGGGAGTCAGTGTCAATGGCAGGATGTGGGGAGAGGTTTCTCTAGCCCCTTCCTTTAGGCAGGAGAGTGCTGTTGCCTCTTCCACCTGACTACAGAGGATGCTCTCCACATCCTGCAAACCCAGGCAGACCAGCCATTGAGGACTCAGTGCCCCCTGCAAGAGCCCATGTGGTTTCCCTCCTCAGTCACTCACCTGGCTCTCCTTTGGCTCCCTTCAGTCCATCCCGGCCATCCCTGCCTGGTATTCCCGGCATGCCTGGCAGACCTGGGGCTCCATAGCAGCTGTGAGGGTTTTCTACAGCCACAGCAGAGCCCAGATTCAGGAGGAGGAGGGTGAGGGCCAGATAGAGCTGCTCCCAGAATCTCTTCTCCATTTTGGTGTTCTGTATCATGGAAAGTGAAAGAAAGTGCCGGAGTGAGGGGTCACAGCAGGGTGGCTTGCAGGACACGGAGAAAAGGAGCCTGGATATACCAGGAACACCTGGATGCCATGAGTGCATCCTCAATGTCCCATCTATACACACTGCAGGACAGTGGGGAGGTGGACATGTGAAGATGGACCACAGACTCATCTCCAGCCCCAGGGCAGCCCCTGACAGCACAGTGAGAGTTGGACTTTCAGTCTGGATGGAGCCATGAGGTCTGAGGTACCCATGGCCAGCCCCAAGCCCTCTGAGTCCCGTGTCCCCAAACCCTGGAGATGCACACAGCACTGCAGACTGTCACCCTGTGCTGCACCGAGGCTGGAACTCCCTGCACACAGCTGATCTCCCTCCTCCTACAGCAGCAGCTGGACTGTCCTGGCTCTGTCCATCAGGATCAATCCTTCCATCAGCTGCTGCATCCTGTCTCCATCACAGGTGCGCAGCCCGTCAGTGCCTCTGCCTCCATCCTCTTCTCCTCCTCCTCTCTCATCCACATCCTCCTCTCATTCTCCCCCTCTCCAGCAGTGTGCCATGCTGCTGGACTCCCAGTCCCACCCGCAAGACAGGGACCCTGCAGCACCTCTTACCTCTGGTGGGGACCAGGGCAGGGAAGCCAGGCTGCCGATCCCGCTGGGCGCGTGGCCACTGCCAGCACAGCGCAGTGGGTGCGGCTCCCTGACACCCTCACGGAGGAAGTCACAGAGCTAGGAAAGGGTAAAGGGCCCATGTGAACACAGAACCCAAGCTGTTCTCAGCCAAATTTCACATCCTCCTGCCTGATGCTTTCTGCTGGGACAGCACTTTCTTGGCTCTCCATCGAAACCTGTACTGGTGCCTCTGCAACAGGAAGGACTGGAAGGAAAGAGGTGGGACACAGCTCAAAGAGATGTGGCACAACCCCCAAGCCACTGCAGCGAATTGCCCTCCCCAAATCCCCTGCTTTCCCTCTTCCCTTGTTTCTGAGCAGAAGGACAGCTTGGGAGTAGAGCCTCAGGCCAGCTCCAGTGGGCTGGAGATGCCTGTGGCATTGAGGGGCTGTTGCAAGGTCACAGCCTGGCTCTGAGGGAAGATGCTACACCCCTAAATAGGAATGGAAAATGTTTCCCTTTGAGAGTTTCTGATCTGCACCTTTCCCCATGCTCCAAGTTCTGCTGCGCCTCAGACTTGGTGAGGCCCCAAGATCCCTCACTGGGGTGTTGCTCCTTGCAGGTGACCCAGCCTCCTCCTCATAGCTCCAGGAACGGGAATATTTGAGTGCCCAGTGTTTGTGGAGCAGCTCCCCTGAGGAGCAGTCCCAGGGTATGGCATCTGATGGCAGCTCCAGCACCATCACCCCACAACCCCATCCATGTCCCAATGTCCCTGTCTCGCCTTGCTGTAACGCCAGAGGACCACAGCTGCCTTTTGCCTTCCTGGGAGAGTTTGGGTGCTGACTTGGGACCATGCAGGTGAGGTACAGGATCTGCTGCCTGTGTTTTCCCCTGCAGGACAGCTACCTTGGGCTCAGCAGAGAAGGACACACATAGCCCTGTCCCAGATGTTTCTTATTCCTCCCTGGAAGTGTCAGCTCTGATTGGACACTCCATTCCTCCCTATCCTTCTGCCTTTGCAGTGCCAGGGACAAGCTGGAATCACTTCTCTCCCTGGCAGCTTGGGAAGGGGTCCAGGATATTGATGGTTTGGGGAAGATGCATGAGTAGAAAAGAAAACCCAAGGAGTAGTGGTAGAAGAAGCATTTATTTTTTACTGATGGGGTGACAGGATGTGTCCCAGTGCCACAAAGGCTTTTGCAGTGGTTAGTGGAGCAGAAGCAGTGGCAGGCAGTGATTTCCCACTCAGGAGCAAAGAGCCACAGCTGGTGACAACTGGGATTGGAGCTTGAGTGCCCAGGAGGAGAAAGGAATGAGGGTCCACAGCCTCCAGGACAGAGCAGGCAGGCTCAGCATGGAGGTGAGTGCTGCAGTGGTGACCCACAGCTTGGCCAGTTGTGACACTGGGGAAGCACAGAACACTTCTGGATGCTCAATTTGGAACCATCCCCATGTGCTGTGGCACTAAAGCATCCCACACACCCAGAAGGGAGCAGCCAGGCAGGCAGACACCCCACGATGCTGTGGGAGTCCCTCAGGCTGTCTCTGGGGACACCAGGAACCCGCTGAAGACGCTGTCGACCTCGGAGCCGCTGTAAATGGAGCTGCCCTGGGCAGGGTTGGTGGTCAGGGACACGTGGTCATCTACGGCCAGGCTGAGCACGCTGCTGCCTGAGTTCACCTGCAGGATGCCGTGGCTGTTGCTGTCGCAGAAGCTGACCACGCCCCGCCCGTTCTTGGCGATGCTCAGACACAGGTCTCCGCTGGACACCACCTGGAAGGCGAAGTAGTAGAGCCCGGGAATGCGGCAGGTGAACTTCCCGGTCTGGGGGCTGTAGGAGTTCTCCTGGTTGGTGATGATCCTGTCAAACACCACCGTGGTGCCTGCGCGTGGTGGGGACAGCCTGGAGGCGGAGAAGGCGGGACGCGGGTGCTCCAAAACGTCACCAGCTTGCCCTTTCTGGCCTGGTGGCCCTCGCATGCCTGGCAACCCGTGATGGCCAAGAGAGCCAGGTAGGCCACGCATGCCTGGTGGGCCGGGAGGCCCTGGTTCGCCTGCATCCCCTTCGGGTCCCTTGATGCTCGGGCTCAGTCCTGCTCTCCCTGGGGAGAAGTGGGGAGGAGAAGGAGTTCATGCACATCTGGCATCTCCTGAGCTGCTCCCACAGCTTGGGATGCTCCTACCAAGAGGCTCCCAGGCCCCCAACATCCCTGGCTTCCTCTTACCTGGCTCTCCCACATCACCCTTCTGCCCTGGCCTCCCATCACGGCCAGGGACTCCAGGGGAGCCATTCTTGCCATCCGGTGCCCTACACACTCCATCCTCCAGCAGGGCCATGCCCAGCACTGCTGCCAGGGTACTGGCTGCCAGCAAGAATCCAGGTTGCATCCTGCTTCCTACAGCACAGGGATGAACTGGGGAGGGAGGCAAACACACAGATGAACCTTGGTCAGAGATAAGGTGTCCTCATCAGATGCATCCACACATCTACTGAATTGTCCAGTATGGACAACCAGGCACCACATGCAGGGAAGGGTTTTGAGGCTCTGTGATCTGAAATCACTGATGGCACTGAAAATCTCTAGCATGCACATGACAAAGCTCTGGGATTGAAAGCCCAGGACATGGAGCATGGCACAAGGCCTTTCCTCCGTGTCCTGGGCAGGGGTAGGGGCACCTCAGATGCCTGTAGAGGATGTTTATTCCAGTTTGGGGGGAGAAGCACTGCTGTGTGGGGCAGTGGTCCCATGGGATAGAGAGCACAAAGGAGGAAAGGATGCAAAGACATGACAGTGCTAAACAGGAAAGGGAAAAATGGCAAATGGGATCCAAACCTCCAGCATGCAGAGCTGGGAGAAAGGACATGGATCTATCCCAAAACCTGATGTTCTCAGCCTGGGACAAGTCTGCAAAGCCCAGTGATGTCCACAATCACACAGAGCAAGGACAGATTCCTGCAGATTCCTCTTCCCCCCGCATCATCTTCTCCCTGCTTTTCTACTTTGAACCCTCGTGGAGGGAGAAGTGAAGAACGAAGGAGAACAGGGAGCAAGGACTGGAAAATGGTGGCAGAAGAGGAGAGTATCCCCAGCTGTTTGTGGTGAATTACCTTGGTGCAGAGGCTGAAGACAGGGCAGTGTGAGCAGCTCCGTTTGCTGGAAGCTCTTCTCTGGGAGTAGGGAGGAAGAGGAGAGGGGTGGGAAGGATGAACTTGCATGCACTGCGGTTTGCCTCGTTGGAGAGAGGATGTGCTGAGTTTCACTTTCTCTCTAAGAGAAAGAAACTTGTTCCCCTTTCCATGCTTGTTTCTGGCTTTACTGGAAACAGCTTGGTCAGGGAGAGTGCAGCACCATTGGGTGCCTAGCTTGGCCCAGCAGTAGGGGCTGGGGGTGACGAGGCACAAAGCAACATGACTGGAGAATGCCCACAGGCTGCTGAGATGGCAGGAGAGGACAGGTGATGGGAGTACCAGGTGTCACAGCCACCCAAGGGATGCTCAGGGCAGGAGAGCACCCTTGGAGGCCTCTGCTCTGGGTGACGGGCACAGTGTCTGTCACTTTGTCATGGTGCTGCTGGGTGCTGACCCCTCCAGATGCCCACCTTGGCACTGCACTTGGATGGAGCAGAATCCAGCAAAGGGATCATCAGTGCCTGTGTGGCTCAGATGGGCCTCGAGTATTTTGGGTGGATATCAGGGAAAGGTTTTCCCCCAGAGGATGGTTGGGCACTGCCCAGGCTCCCCAGGGAACAGTCATGGCCCCAAGGCTGCCAGAGTTCCAAGAGTGTTTAGCCAATGCTCTGAGGCACAGGATGGGATTGTTGGAGTATGTGTGCAGGGCCAGGAGTGGGACTGATGGGGGTTTCTTCAACTCAGGATAGTCCACGTTCCAACAATCTCCTTCCTTCTGCCCTCACTCTAGTGCTTTGGGGACCTGGTGTCTAGAGTAGGGTGGGAAAAGATGAGGACATCTGGCACTGCTGATGCTCTCAGTTCCCTTTGGGTTGCTGTGCCTTGCACCAGCCAGATCTGAGCAACCCCAGGAGCTGTGTGTGGCCTTGAGATCTGCCAAGTGAAACACCAGCACCTCCTATCATTGAGTGCAGGGAATGAGTCCAGGGATGCACACTCAGCTCTGCTGAACAAGATCCCCAAGATGCCACCACTCCTCAAACCCCATCCCATGAGCACGGGAGGTGCCACAGTGACTCTAGCAGGTGAACATCCTTGGGACCCTGGGGACCACCCAGGCCCCCCCATGGGGGACACAGTGGGCAATGAGGAGGGGCCCTGTCATCCATGTCCCCTTGAGTGTCCTTTGAGGAATCCTGTGGCAGCTGCCCTGGAGCCAGGGGCTCAGGGGAGGATATCCAAGGAAAGAGAACGGTAAGCAGACCTGGCATTAGGGTGACTCCAAAGTCCAGGGGGATTGACAAACCCCCTATCCCCTCTGCCTTTTGCTTCCTGCATTCCCAAGGGAGGTGTTGCACCATTTCCAAAACAGCTGAAAAAGGCAATGACCAAAACTCAGTCCAGAGACCCTTGCCAACAGAGATCTGTCACTGAGTTGGTCTTTAATTCATTCACTAGATGCCCACTTAATGCAATATGTTACACATTTTTAATCAAAATGTTACTCCATAATAAATCAGACGCCCAGAAGAAATGTGATTTTATTTTATCAGCAGAGTTCTCCTATCAACCCATCCTGTAACCATGTCAAGACAAGATGACAGGTGAGCTGGAAAGGACCTGCATTCTGCCAAATGGTATTTCTGGACAGCAATTGTATTTCTGTCCTATTGCCCTTTCTTAATACACAGCCCAAATTAGACCACTCCATCATTTCACCCAGCATTGATTGATGGCGGTGTCCTCATGCTCTATGTCCTTTTTCTTCTGCTGTCCCCTTAACACCATTTAAATGCTCAATTACAGAGGCTGCCTGTGGGTTTCCAGCATCTCCTGAGAGCTGGTGTTGGTCCAGGTGTTCCCTCCCCCAGGTCATTGAGATTTCTCAGAAGTGTTGAGCCCCACTCACTTGACTTTCAGAGTTGCTGTGGTCAAGCCAGGCCTTCCTCTCCCATCCTCTGAGCAACTCCTCCTCCTCCTCTCTGCAGCTGAGACATCCCAGACTGGTTTGGGTTGGAAGAGATCTTAAAGCTCATCTTGTTCCACCCCCTGACATGGGCAGGGACGCTTTCCATGTCCAACCTGGCCTCAGATATTTCCAGGCATGGGGCAGCCACAGCTTCTCAGGGCAACCTCTGCCAGGCCATCTCCACCCTCAGAGGGAAGGATTCGTCCCCAACACCCAATCTGACCCTGCCCTCTGGCAATGGGGAGCCATTTACAGCGACAGCCGTGGCTCCAGAGGCGCCGGCCGCGGGGAGGCAGCGCGAGCATTGCACGGCGCCATCCCGGAGGCTTCTGCAGACGCAACTGCCAGCACAGAAATGCCCCAGGCTGGCCCCTGCGGCTCTCCCCCTCCCGCTGCCGGGAGCAGGGGGATGCGGCGGGGAGGCAGCGAGGGGACGCGCCGCGAGATGGCACTGCTGCCTCGGAGCGCCGGCCCCGCCCCGCCCGCCGGCCCCGCCCCGCCCGGGCTCCTGCGCCATGCCCAGCTGCAGTGCCCACTCGGACGGCTCTGGCAGGCGCCCCGCGGTCGCACGTGGAGCCGGGATAACCCATGTCCCCCAGCAGCCCCAAAGGCCCTTTCCCCCGGCTGGGGGCGGTTTGGCGCTCCCTGGGGCGGGGGGACAAGCGGGCTTTGCTCGGTGACGATCGGGCCGTGGCGGGAGGTGCGGGGCCGGTACAGCCCTGCTGGATTCTCCCCCCAGCAGAGCCCCCAGCAGCACCACGGCCAGGCTCCAGCATGGAGCAGAGGCTGACGCCATGCAGGGGGGCTCCGACGACATGGAATGGGACCAGCCCCAATGAGAGATTACCTGGAATAGCCAGAGGATGTAGATGCTCCGTAGAGTCCCAGGTGTCACAAAATCATCCCCAAAGAAGATGATGCCTTGGTACTTGGGGAACCTGAGCACTCAGGTGAGCATCCACATGATTTAGGGCACCTGTTATTGCTTCTTGGCACTGCTGCACACCCAGGAACTCTGCTTCAGATGATTTTTACCCTGAGCACCCCTCCTCCTTTGAGCACGGGGCAGCTCCTTCTCTGGCTGCCCACCCAGCTGGGGGTGCCAGGCGAGGCGGGTCAGTGCCCTCCCAGCCCTGCAGCCCTTCGTGGAAGGGAAGTGACCCCTGCACAGCCTCCCCTCGCCCCCAGTGCCTGCAGGCACGCACGAGTTACTGACAGCAGACAACAAGGAGAGATGCTGCTGTGCTGCCTTCCCTGCTGGGGATCCCTGGGGTGCCGAGCTGACAGGCAGGAGCTGCCAGAGGAGGATAAATCAGGCAGCTGGCACTTACCTGTCCTGAATGGCAGGCAGTGATGGAGATCAGCAGTGCTGGCAGGTAGCACACACTCCTCTGCTGCCAGTCACCAGCGTCCCAGTGGGCCACCTGCATCCACTGGGAGGTGAGGACAGCTCACAGCATCCACCTTTCTGCAGCCCCTGGTGGCTTAATGGTGCCTGATTAACCACATAGATGGATGTTGTAGCTGTTGAGCTGGGCTGTCGCAAATAGAATCAGAGAATTATGGAAGCATAAAGTTTGGAAAAGCCCTCTAAGATCTTGGACTCCAAACATTAATACACCAGGTTAATGCCAGGTCCATCACTGAACCAGGCCCCCAAGAGCCACATGCATACCTCTTAAATCCCTCCAGGGATGGTGACACCAGCACTGGCCTGGGCAGTTGTGCCAGTGCCTCACAGCTCTTTCAGTGAAGGAATTTTCCCTAATATCCAGCCTAAACCTCCCCTGGCACAACTTGAGAACATTTCCTCTTGTCCTGTCACTTGTTACCTGGGAGAAGAAACCAACCCCCACCTAGATCCATCGTCCTGGCAGGGACTTGTGGAGAAAGATGGTGCCGTGGAAGGATTTCATGAGATGCCAGGTGAGAATCAGGCTGCAAAGCCACTTGCCACACTGTGTAACACTGTGTGGCACACTGGCACGTGTCTGAAATGTTTTTAATTGCTGTCCCAGGGGATAAGTTATTCTTATGATAGATGCTTGCACAGAGCAGGTGTGAGGAAGAAACACAGGTATGTGGTTTAAGAGCCAGGATTTCAGGCTCCAGCCCTTGCTGGTTGTCTCCTGTCATTGATGCACATCTCTGTTGGCTCATGGGACAAGAGGAGATAGATGAGTGCTGAGCTGCCCTGGGCAATGCTGGGAAAGCTCTCCTTCCCTGTTGAGGATGTCAGGGCTTGTCATTATTCGACATCTATTGGTTAATTTGGCTGATTGTTCCCCATTCTTTAATGTATCCGTTATTTATTCTCTGGTGTAACAAGCAGTACCAGATTGATCACTTTGGCATGTAAATGAGCTGCTCTAGTGCTTGTGACTGAAATTTGTAGACTGGGGGAGTTTGCAATCAAACACAGCCGGAATCTAAATTACAGCATTTCAGGCAATAATAGCAGGGAGAAGACAGGAAGGATGTGCCATAAATAAGATGGTATCAGAGCAGGGTGCCCTGAGCTGTGCTGACAACACACCAGGAGCCCCAGGGTGAGCAGCAGGAGTCCCTGCCCTGCAGAGCCAGGCTATCCTGGCAGGCCTGGCTCCTTCCCCAGGGAACAAGGGCAAACAGAGGAAGCAAAAGGCTTTTGGGAATGGTAGGGCCTGGCTGGGGACCAAAGGCTGCTCACGCTGGTCTCTGAAGAGCATGGGTAAAGTGTTTACAGGACTACAGGCTGCAGGGAGCCTCCGGACTCTAGTATAGGATACTGATTTGATTGCCACCATGGATCATGTTTGGCGTCTTCCCACCTCCATCAAAAGTCAATGGATGCATCCAGGATGAGATTCTGTCCATTTTAGGGTCAGTAAGAAAGATCACACCAGGTGAGTAAGGGATTGAAATGCCCTAGGCCTTCCTGCAGGCAGTGGACACAGCTGGGATGGGATCAGGAAGCCAACCTGGACCTTTGCAACATCAGGGGAGAAGAGCCTGTACCCTTCCAGGCCAGGGTATACCTGGAACAAAGTCCCACCAGACAGCAGGGATGTCCAGCAGGCAGTGTGCTGTGGATCCCAGCAGAGCTGCAGAAAGGACCTCAGGAATCCCCAGTCCAGCTCCCTGCTCATGGCAGGACTATTCCAGCATTAGATCAGGCAGGATGTGGCTTTACCTACCTGAGTCTGGAGCCCCCCAAGGACAGAGATCGCCATTGCTCCAGTGAGCTGTCTTAGAGCTGGACCACACTCAGGCAAAGAAATGTTTCCTGATGTCCATTCCAAATCTCTGAAGGCGCCCTGTGTGCCCACCACCCCTAGTTACGCCATTTGTCATCACAGATGTGTTTGGCTCTGTTTCCTTGCAATTATTCCCAAGCAGCTGCAGCAGAGATCAGCTCCCACCTCACCCTCCCCTTCCCTTGGCTGACAGCGAGGTGATCTCCCCACTGCTGATTGTAAGGATGAACAATTTCCCTTGAACTGGCCACACTCTCCCTGGTGCAGCAGTTTAGCTCGCCTGTGCTTTATTCACATTCAGCCTGGTGCCCACTGATTCCCACCCTAACCCTTTCCCTACTCCAGCAATGAGTCCTGAGCCTGTTCACCCCTTAAGGAGAGTCCATGGTAGCTCCTAAACACCGCAAAAGGTTTAAAAATATCTTGAAGTGCCATTTTTACAAGGCAACAACAACAAAATCCTAATTCTTGTCCTTCCTTTCCGTCTTGGCTTAATGCTACAGGTTCAGGAGATGAGGCTCCGAGACACATCCTGGACATGGTGGGATTCTTTCAAATCCCATGGGATGCCCATAGTGGAGGGCAGGCACAGGGTGCCACTCTCTAGGCTGTGAGTTTTGCTGCCTCAGTTCTGGATCTGTGGGATTTGGACTCTTCCAGGCCTTTAGGCCGTGGTGAGACCATCAGGAATCTCTCCACCAGGCAGGGATGTGCTCATCCCAATGGATTGGGAACCATCAGGCACTGGTTTGCAGCAATGTTGTGCTTTCCCGCTGGGCTGGGATGACCAGCACAGATCCTCCCTGTACCCTGTGCCCAGACAGATCCAGAAAGCTACTAGAGCATCATGCCCCCTTCCCAGACTTACCTCCATGCTGTGACCTGCCTTCCCTGACATCAGGCCTTGAAAATGCAGTGGAAGTTTCCTGCAGGTGAGACTCGGTGTTAACTGGGTCATGGCAGCTGGAGGTCTGTGCTGGCTGCAGCCAATTACACCTCATTTTTGTTCAGACTCACTTTCCACAGGGGCTTTTCTGGGAACTCAGCTCCCCTCTACCTGCCCTTGGCTGCTGGATCGATGTGAGCTCCCAGGCTCACTTGTCTCGTCTGCCCAGTTTGGAGGGCGGCTGATTGCTGATCCTGAGGCTCTGATTGCCTCTGCCCGTGGCCAGCAGGGCCCCAGCGTGTGCCTCAGACTCCATCAGCCAGCCTTGCACTCAGCTTCCCAAGGAATACCCCAGCAGTGCTGAGCACAGCTGGGAAGGATGTTTCCAAGGTAGGGAGGTGTTCAGGCTGCATTGGGCTGGAGGCCACGGTGCCCATCCCATTCCTGTGCTCTGAAAGCCACACACCTCGAGTGAAGGGAGTCTGCCCATGGCAGGGGGTTGGAAGGAGGTGGTCTTTAAGGCTGCTTCCAATCCAAGCCATTCCAGGATTTTATGACCCTGGTCTCATGAACACAGACCTTCAGCAGCTCTGATTTTGGTGGCTCTCTGGCTTTGCTCCCAAGCAGAGGGCAGCACTACCTGTATTCTCAATCCTGGCGTGGTCCACATGATTCTGAGGCACTTCCATCAGCTCAGCAGCTCCCTACCCTCCATGGACACATCCCAACCTCTCTGCTTCTGCTAGGAGCTGACCCTCCTCAGCCACCTTCACTGCTTCCTACCAGGACACAGCACCTTCCCAGCTGAGACAGACACTTCCACTTGCAATAGCATGAGCCACTCAGGATTCACTCCCGTCCAAGTCCTCTCCTGCATGCTGAGGTCAAGCCCATGTCCTTGCTGCCAACTCAGAAACAAATCAGTCAACAGCTCAGAGGCCTCTTCAGACTCTTCATGTGGGGGCAATTGTGTGGCAGCCCCAGCAATGACTCCTTGGCCTGGGGTTATTCTTCACCTGGACTTTTAATTCCAGAGCTCCAACGGATCTGAACATTCTTTTTCCAAACACCCCAGTGGGTGGCCCAAAGTCCTGAAACAGCTCCACACTCCAGATCCTGAGGGGAGTTTGCACTGGTGGCAGAAGATAGCTGTGATCCTGTGGCCAGGATCCTATGTCACCAGAGCAGGGAACCACAGAGCATCCTGGAAGGTGGCTACCTCTGGACAGTAGGCCCTTGTCCTCTGGATATTGGGAAGAAATTCTTCCCTGTGATGGTGGGGAGGTCCTGGCACAGGCTGCCCAGAGAAGCTGTGGCTGCCCCTGGGTCCCTGTCAGTGTCCAAGGCCAGGTTGGATGGGGTTTGGAGCACCCTGGGACAGTGGAAGGTGTCCCTGCCCATGGCAGGGGTGGCACTGGATGAACTTTAAGATCCCTTCCAACCCAAACCATCCTGGGATTCTATGATTCCATGGTCTGATCTGGTGGACACAGAGGTCCCAGCATGAAGCCAAGCACAAGCACAAGGTGATACATGCAGGACACTACAGCAGGGCTTTATGTGGCATTTCACATGATAAAAAGATTGCATTTTTATTTCCAGGTCAGATTAATCCTGTAATGGGACATATTTGGTTGCATTAGCCTTCGTGATGAGGATTGAGGGCTGGGCAGTGGAATCTCTAAGGCACTCTAATCCTTCCAGTAATGCCTGAATTTTTTCAATTTAATTTACTTGGAGAAGTCAAATGAAGCCTCTCATTTGCCACAATGATACAAGGAGATTACAGCTTGTGCCTCCCATTCTCAGTCCTGAGCTGGATGAATCTCCTTAATTCCCTAAAAGCCCATATTATTGGGATGTGTGTTTGTTCTCAAGTGTCTCCTACACTGCTCTGATGTAGCATCCCCTGGGTAGGGCCATATCCTTGCACTTGGAGCTGGATGTGCCTCACCAGGGCTTAAGAGGGGATTTACTGAGCCTTTCAAATTGTCTCCCTCACTAATTAACGACCAGGTTTCAGGTTCAAAACATGCACTTAAATAAACTGCCAAAGTGCATTTCATTAATCTTAATTAATGATTTAAATACTTGGAAGCCTCTGCTCAGGCCCTGTGATTGATGGCAGCTCTGTCACTCTTCTTGTCACCCCTGCCTGTACAGTGGGGACAGGGACAAGGACCTGTCCCTTTGCCTGCTGCCTCGACATCCAGGCAGAGCACCATTCTGGAGGGTTTGAAGTGCTTGATCAGAATGTGAATGAGTGACAGTTGTTGCTCAGACAGGAAAACTCCCCTGAATATAAACTGTGTTTTGGGTGTGCAGCCACTGCAGCAAAGCGTGACAATAGCCAGGGCTGGTGGAAAACAGGCTTTGCAAACCACAGGAGGGAAGAACTGGGCAAAGTGGGCAAGAAATTGCACTTCAGACCCCTGCAAAGGTCCGTCCACATCCCTGCAGGGCTTGGACAGCTCAGGGGGCACAAAGAGTGTTCAGTGCCCTCGCACTTGAGGTGGCACCAGGAGCATTTCCCAGTGCTGAGATGCTGAGGGAAGACCTTCCATCAGATGCACACATGGAACTGTGCATATGGTCATGGGAACGTGAATTAAGGGGGGAAGGACCCTCCTGCATTGCCAAAAAACTGCTGCTGAGTCTGAACATGGAGGCTGCACCCTGGATTTGCTCTCTGCCTGCTGGAGGATCTCTGCCAAAGCTCCAGGGGAATTAGGGTAGAGATAATTATCAATTTAGAGACCAGAGGATGTGATAAAATCTTGTTTGCACATCTACAAAGGCGCAGGAAGAGAAAATGGCAGGAGGGGGAGCTCAAACACTACCCTGGGGCTATCCCGATACTCCCCAAAGGAGAACCATCAGCCCACCCAATGTCCAGAAGTCATGGTGGACACAGGGACACAGTGCCAGGTGGGGACCCAGACTCCCAAGGAACAACCCCCTTGTCCATCGCCCCTTCCAGAGGTGTCCCACCAGAGCCATCTGTTCAATAGTGGATTGTGAAAATCATCACTGGAAGTGGCTCCTGGGGTCACCTTTTGGACCAAAGACGTTGCTGCCCTGGGTGTGAGACCCAACGTGGGATGTGGGGGAAGAGCATTTTTTGTCTTATTGTGGATAAACTGGGTGTCTGAGCCCAGCTGCTGGAGGGATCAATATTGCACATACGTGTGTGTGTGTGTGTGTATTTATATTCTCTCTATCAGACCTGCACCCTGCTCAGCCCCAGGAGCAGTAGGATGAGGCTCTTTGGTGCTGTTGATGTTCTTGTGGGTGCTCCAAGTGTCTGTCTGTGAGCTGTGTGGCCAGGCAGCTGTCCAGCTGTACACTTACACAGCTACAGAGGTGTAGATGCAGCACAGGTGTGTGCTGTACACATTGTCATCCTCACTACTGATAGATCTGGGGACAGGTAGCTGCAGCAGCCTCATGTCCCTCAGCTGCTGGACCCAGCGTAATGTGCTCCCACTGACAAAAAATACTGAAGCCAACAATTTAGTGAATAAGAGACTGGGAATCAGCAAAGGAACTACCCACACTTGCCTCTGCTGTGTCCCTGCTGCAGGCCCTGAAGTGCTGCATCTCTGGGTGTACAGGCAGGGAGAGGAAAACATAATCTTTTGGGGAGAAGACCAAGAAACTCTGCCCATGATGTTGTTCTTCCAGGAGATGAGCATCCTGCTGCTCCTCTGGGATCGCACCAGCTCGGTGTGTGACACACAAAGACTCTCAGCATCCCAGTTACTCTGTGCTTTGGAGCTGCAGGTGAGACAGAGCTGTCTGCAGAACTGCAGTGGTACATGCTTGAGTTTTCACTGATACCTGGCTCCTCAACAGCAAAATCCTTGTTCCCTCTCTGGCTGTTCCCTTCTCCCAGACAAGAATCAGGAAGGGATGCTCCCTTGCTTTCAGGAACCCTGATAAAAATGTATTTTTTAAAGCTCCATTTCCCTGAGTGATGACATTAAGCATAATACTTGGTTTCTGCCTAAAGAGGTATCTTTTTTCCCATCTGGTGAAGGAAGAACCTTAAAAACATTATTAAAAGGCTACTGCCAGTTTAGACATGAAAAGCTGGGAGTGACAATCCAAAATCAATAATGGTTTTTAATTCAGACCTCATCTGAAACTGGAATGGGTTTGGGGCAGAGCATGTGGTTTACCAGCACCCCCAGGGTGATGCTGAGAAACATTTCTAAATTTCTGGAAGACTTAGGGACACTAGACTATGGATGTCATGTAGGGTGGCAGCATTTCCCAGATGGCTCTGGGGTACAGATGTGTCCTGAGCAGCAGCTGTGACCTTCTGTCAGCCCTGTCCTTTGGCTGGGTGGGGATGGGGCCCCTTCCCTCGTGCTGTGCCTCAGGGCTGTGGCTCTGGCAGCCTGGTCCCTGGGCTCTGCTGCAGCTCCTCACCCTTTATTAAATATCACACTTTGTGTCAGCTGCTGATTAATTTCTAATCAAATCTGTTTTCCAGTGGCCATCTTCAAGCCCCCAGGGCTGCACTGCTGAGGATCCTGTGTCTCTGGCACCTCTGAGGTAGCATTTCTGCTGTGACCATGTGCCTCAGCCTCATCCTCAGCAGAGCTAGCAGACAGTCACAGAATCCCATACAGGTCTGGGCTGAGACAAACTTAAAGCTCATCCCATTCCATGGCCTGCCATGGACAAGGACATCTTCCACTATCCCAGATTGCTCCAAGCCCCATCCAACCTGCCCCTGGACACTTCCAGGGATCCAGGGGCAGCCACAGCTTCTCTGGGCACCTGTGCCAGGGCCTCCTCACCCTCACAGGGAAGAATTTCTTCCCAATATTTAATCTAAATTTATCCTCCTGCTGCTTTCTCATCCAGCTCTAGAGGGTCTCTGCAGGGTAGGACAGATGGGAACCATGACTGTGACATCCACCCAAGGGAATGCTGGCCAGACTGCAGGGGAGCACTCTGAGGTACGTGCCTTAACCAGACATCTTCCTTTTCATTACTTTTCATGACATATTTGCACTTGCCTGTGCTCTCAGGGGGCCCTGCTGTGTGCACCTCCCAGAACCCTGCGGGAAGGCTGCAGTGCTAAATGGTCCTTCATTGGATGGTCCCATGAGAGGAACATGGGATCATCATGGATCAGGCTGTTCAGTTTGGAGAAGTGAAGGGAGAACCTCAGAGCCCCTTCCTGTACCTAAAGGAGCTGCAAGAGTGCTGGAGAGGGACTTGGGACAAGGGATGGAGGGACAGGACAAGGGAGAATGGCTTCCTGCTGCCAGAGGGCAGGAATAGATGGGATATTGGGAAGGAATTCCTGGCTGTGAGGGTGGGCAGGCCCTGGCACAGGGTGCCCAGAGCAGCTGTGGCTGCCCCTGGATCCCTGGAAATGCCCAGGGCCAGGCTGGACAGGGCTTGGAGCAGCCTGGGCTAGGGGAAGGTGTCCCTGCCATGGCAGAGGGTAGGACTGGATGAGCTTTAAGCCCAAACCAGTCTTGGATTCTGTGATCCCTGCAAAATGCAAACAGTGTCCTGGAACCAGGCAGTGGGAGGAGGAGCAGTTGCTGCCTGATTGTGCTCAGGGGGTGTATTTGGATCAGATTGAGGACAGATAAATCATCTGCATTCAAAGTGCTTTCCTTGTGCACAGCTGGCTCACATGACAGATCCGGGAGTCAGGGAGCTGGGGGGGAAGGTTTATCATACCTGAGATTAGAGAGGTGTCTGACAAGTGCTCACTCTGTCAGCCAGAAGTAAAGGACCCCTGTGTGAGTGAGCAGCCGCACCGGGGAAAGGCACTGCTGGGACTTGCTTTCCTTGCAGACCCAGGACTTGGCAGCACTAATGGGCCAGTGGCCAGGGAGGAGCTGGAGGATGAGGGTGTGCCTATGACACCTGCACACAGCTCCCAGCCTGTGTCGCCTCTGTGCTGAGGCACCTGCCTGCAGCCCCTTTTCTGTCTCCCCCAAACCTCTTCACCTGCTGCCCTAACCCTAACTCATCCCTGCCTCCCTTCCCTGCCCAGTAACTCCTGTGACAGATGCAGACAGCACCAGCCAGAGAGGAGAGCCAGCTCCAGCTGGGTAGAGGAGCTGGAACTAGCCTTTTGTTAACCATTTTTAACAGTTCATTTGGAGATGCATTATTTTGCCAGCAGAAACTTCAGCGTGCTGTTTATTCCTCTTAGGGGAAGGTTGTTATTAGTGCAAAATGAATCAGTGTGGATGCAGCTCCTCAGCAGCTCTGAGCTGGGAAGGCAGCAGGAGGGATGCAGCAAGCACAGAGAGAGCCTTCAAAGTGCCATTATTAATTCATGCTCACATTCATTGGAAGAATACATTCAATTGTGGCAAATTCAGCTGCTTTAGCCACTTGGTGCAAGGGGCTTGTGGAGCTTTGTGAGTGCGGGTCCAGGCTTGGCCTGCAAAGACAGAGTGGTCTGGTACTGGTTTGACTGGGACCCTGGCAGGGATGGTGGCCTTCACGTCCCACAGCTTGCAGTTACTGGGCGCAGAGGTGAAGTCATTGTGACCCTGTAGGCAGGGATGGCTCATGGACATGGATATTCACAGAACATCTCAGATCATCTCCTCCAGCATTCACAGCCTCCTTCAGCTCTCATTTCACAGATTGCACCACATAAAAGAAGGGTTACATAACACCCCAGTGCCCCCCAGTCTAGTGCCCATCCTGTGGAGGCTGCATGGAGGTTCCCATTCCATAGGGAGGGCATCCTAGTACCAGAGATGGATCCTGGTCCTGTGCTGACCCCAGTCCCTTGTGCCTTGACTGAGGCACTAGTACAGGGTGCAGCAAAAGGCTGCACATACGTGATGGGAACAGGAGACATGGGAGGAGCGGTGGCACCCAGACACACAAACACTCTATAAATGCAGGTACAGCATGGACAGGCACCCACTCCCAAGCACAGATACACCACTTACTGTTCTCTGCATTTGTCACTGAGGACTGTCAAAATAGAGAGCGGTTTTGTATTTTTAACAAAATATATGCCCAAGGAAATGGGCCATGACACTGAGAGTGTTTTGTGCAGGTATTTTGGCAGCTGACCTACAGCTTGTCTTCCTGCCTGCTCTGCCAGCAAGTCTTGATGGACAAACTTTGGAGAGAAAACTTAATGGCAGCCCAGGGATGCAGGATTCCCGACGCTGGAATTTGGTGAGGGGTGAGATTTTGATAGTAGCAGCAGGGTGTCCATGTCCATGCCCTCTCCAGGCCAGCCATGGAGGGCACCTCCCATATGCTCCATGCTTTGCCCTTTTTGCCTGGAGTATCATCCCGGCAGCACTGGGGATGATCCAGCCTGGTGCCTCATTGCCAGCAGCAACACCAGCACTGCCCATGAAAAGGGAGGAGTATCCCGAAGATTTTCCCAAATGGTGGTGCCCAGCAGGAGCAGGGTGGGTTCAGTGACACCAGAGCTGTCACAGGGAAGGGACAGCACATCTCAGCCAAGCCCAGAATGATGCAGCTGAGGAAGGGAGAAGAAGGAGGAGGGAGTGGGAGACATCCTTCATTCCCTTGGGGCTTAAACCTGCAGCCCCATAGACACAGGGCTTTGGGAACATGTGTGGGCCACATGAGAGGGGTCTCAAGGAGGAGGGAGGTTGGTCAGAAAGGCTCAGACCTGCGGCTGCAGCAGCACTGGGCACAAGGAGATGCTCTGGACCCAGCAGAGCCAGGCTGTAAGGATGACAAACCCTGCCCATAGCACAGGGTGATTGAATATTTGCTTTGTTTTTCTGGCCTTTGCTGAGGTACTAATGAAGTGCTGTGAGGCATGGCAGCAGTGACGGCGTCTCCTCGGCCCGGCGGTGGCTGCTGGAGGGGCTGGTGCCGCATGCTCAGCGCTGTGATCCATTATTTACAGCAGAGAGCCAGGCCTGCACTCAGCTGCACAAACAGGCACTTTAACAGGGCCAGAGGCAAGGTCACACGTGGGGAGAGGAGGTCACACTGTCAGACGGGCTGTGTCCTGGACAGCAGGGCCCTTGGAAGGGGACTGCAGGAGAGCACACCTCACAGAGGTGCTGTTGGTGTGGCCCCAGGGCAAATGAGGTGCTGGTGTGAGTAAGAGGTGCCAGAGAGGGGAATGACCTCCCTGTCCTCGTGTCTGACTGAGCCCCTGAAAGATGTGATGTGGCTGATGGCTTTTTCCAGCAGAGGATGTTTCTGGTGCTGTGCTGGGTGCTGCAGGCAGATGGGCTGGTGAAGGTCAGGCATGAGTGACTTTGTCATAAGACAGACCCTCCAGACCCAGGCAGATGCCAGGTATTGCCTGAGGTGTCACTTAGACACCAGCTCCACAGAAGTGTGATCTGAGACCCGCTGCCCAGCTGTCCCATCACTGCCATCACCTCATCCATGGCACAACCAGAGCAAAGCAGGTACTCATTCATATAATGGTATCAAAACATGGTCAGGAAGAGGCTCAAAGACCTGAAACTAAAATGTGCCCAAGGAACAAAACATACCATGTAAATACAAGTATTCTATCTTCAGGTCCATTTTCTCCTGCAAACCTCTGGGTGCTACTCACTCACTGTCACAGGTGATGTGAACTCCTTCTTCTGATCTCATTACTCCTGCTCCACATGCTGCCACCATAAAAGTTCAGGGGGTTCTGGGGTCCCCAGTAAAAGGAGGATATGGACCTGTTGGAGAAAGAGAAAGGCCCAGAGAAAGGCCACAGACTTGTTCAGGGGGCTAGAGCTCCTCTGCTCTGGAGCCAGGCTGGAAGAGCTGGGGGTGTTCACCTGGAGAAGAAAAGGCTCCAGGGAGACCTCAGAGCCCCTTCCAGAGTCTAAAGGGGTTCCAGGAGAGCTGGAGAGGGACTGGGGACAAGGGATGGAGGGAGAGGACACAGGGAATGGCTTCCACTGCCAGAGGGCAGGGATGGATGGGATATTGGGAAGGAATTCCTGGCTGTAAGGGTGGGGAGGCCCTGGCACAGGTGCCCAGAGAAGCTGTGGCTGCCCCTGGATCCCTGGAAATCTCCAGGGGCAGGTTGGATGGGGCTTGGAGCAACCTGGGATAGAGGAAGGTGTCCCTGCCCATGTCAGGGGATGGAATGGGATGAGCTTTAAGATCCCTTCCACCCCAAACCTGTCTGGGATTCTATGATTCCTGCTCCAGGTCAGAGCAGAGAGCGAGCAGGACGGGTGAGGGGAGACCAAAGAGGCAGGAGCGAGGACAGGGAGTGAGGGCAGGGAACAGCACCTCTTGATCCCTGTGGCTGGAAGGATGGAGGGACACAGGCCATGCAGGGAAACCCCTTCCTCACACTTCATCTTCCCTGTGCAGCTGGAGGCCACGTGCTGTGCTGGGTGCAGGGAAACCATCAATCTGGCTGTTTGGGCCTGAAGCCAGCACTTAGGATCAGGATGTCACCTCCAGGGAGATGTGGGTGACACTGATCAGTGACTGGGAAGCTCTGGCTTGGCCCGAGTGTTGGCTTGAGGCCCCTGGAGCTGCAAGCATCTGTCCATATAGAGATGCTTTGCTGTGGTGGAGTCCTTCCTCTGCCACCAAAGAGGATCTGCATCCCTTCCCTTCTGTGACTCCCATGTGCAGGTCTCTCCTCTCTGTCCTGATTCTTGCTGCCTGAGCTGAGCAGAGCTCCAGGTCTCTGCACAGGGATACAGCACAGCTCTGCTGCTGTACAAGCTTTCATGGCAAGCTAATTCTGGAGTCACTAATTTAATGATGATTAATGACAGGTACACCACCTTTTCCTTCCTACTTTTATCGATTGGGGAAAAAAAACTGGAGCAGAGCCGGATATTAATTAATTCTCTCAAGTGGAGGGGAAAGTAATCAGACTGAAATCAGATTGAATTTAGGACTTGCGGGTGAGCACAAGGATGTGCTGAGTGATGAAAATGAGAGATGCCCAGTCTGGCTGGGCTGGGAGGGACAAAGCTGCTGAGCAGATTGCCCTGGAAAGTGCTGGCAAAAGTGGATGTAAGGGACAGATATCCAGGCTGGACCTGCCCACCTGGGGCACACAGCCAGGCCCCACACTGGGAGGGAGTGGGGATGATGGGAATTTGATGCAAAGCCTGGCACGGATTTGGCCTGGGTGGCCTCACCTCTGCCCTGCCTCCACTTTGGTTCTCTTTCCTACAGGCTGCACTGCAGCATCACATTACACCTCGCTGGCAGTGGCCAAGGCCAGGCTGGAGGGGCATGGAGCAGCCTGGGCTAGTGGAAGGTGTCCCTGTCCATGGCAGGGGTGGAATGGGAGGAGCTTTAAGGTCCTTCCCACCCAAACTAGTCTGGGATTCCGTGATTGTATGAGCACCCAAACTGGTTGAGCTGCCACAGAAAGCCACAAAGATTTTGCAAATCTCTGTGATCACAGATTTTTTGTTTCACCTGGGAATGCCAGAGCAGGGCTAATCAAGGCTGGGGAGTCAATCTGCCAAGCATCTAACTGTTTTAAAACCACATATCCTCCAAGAACATCCATTTCACCTTGAGAAAATACCTCCTTGCCTCCTTCCCTGCAAATCAGTTCAGTGGCAGGTCAGGGCTGAGCCTCACAGCTCACTGAGGCTTGGGGCTCCAGCAATCTCCCAAGTATTTAAGCATGACTAATTGGCTTGTGCCTACCATACAAGGGATTTAAAACCTGTATCCTATTCAAGCATTGGTCAAACCCACAACTGCCTAATTTCTAATAGCATGCACACTCAGCCATCAGACAGGAGACATTCCAGAGTGCCCTTTCCCTTTGCAGTCCAGTGCTGTGTCACCTCACATTAGGACTGGGACCATGAATCCTAAACCTGTGACCCCAGTGAAGCAGTCAGTGATGCCGTGTCAAAATCTTTTGACATTATGCTTCAAAGAAGAATCTTAAAGAAAACGAACTAAATTAAATAAATGCAATTAAACAGGCATTTTTCATCAGAAAAGAGGTTACTCACTGGGTCCACTCCAGGATGTGAGCAACCTTGTGTTCATACAGGACAAGAGGAAGTTTTCTGCTGAAGTCTCCAGTTTGGGCAAGGCTTTGTGGGTCAGGTCGGGTTGGACTGAGCCAGGAGTGAGGGCTGTCCTCCAGCTCTACGGGGGAGTGCAAGACAAACACAGTCTTAGGAATGGCTGGAAAGAGAAACAGGATCAAACCAGCAATCTGATTCCTGCTCCTGCACCAGCAGTAGCGACTAATTTAAAAGAATCATGGAATATCCTGGGCTGGAAGGGACTCACAAGGGTCATCCAGTCCAACCCCTGGCCCTGCACAGACACCCCAACAATCCCACCCTGTACCTGAGAACATTGTCCAAATGCTTCTGGAGCTCTGGCAGCCTCAGGGCTGTGCCCATCCCCTTGGGAGCCTGGGCAGTGCCAGCACCTTCTGGGGGAGGAACCTTTTCCTGATATCCAGCCTAAACCAGACACAGCTCCAGCCATTCCTTGGGTCATTTCACTGGCTACCAGAGCAGAGATTGGAGCTGCCCTTCCACTTCCCCCTGGGTGGAAGCTGCAGACCCCAATGAGGTCTGACCTCAGCCTCCTCCAGGATGAAGAAGTCAACTGACCTCAACAATTTAAACACACTGCCTTTAATGCCCTGGAGACAAGGTGTGGGAGTTAGCTGGATGTCTGTGGGGATGCCTCAAGGGCAGGACATTGTGGAGACAGCAGGCTGGAGGGAGCACTTCCAGTAGGCAGCACACAGGCATGGAGATGAGGAGAGGCACAGCTTTTTGTAGGGTGGGACTACAGAAAATGGGTCCAAGCCAGAGCCCTTATGTCCTATCACGTGTGCCACCACCTCCAGAGACCTGTGTGATAATGAACAAATAATTTTCTCCTGTGTTTTGTGGAAAGAGCAGAGTGAACTCAGTGTCTGAGCCAGGTACTGCTCTGCAATCCCCAGGCCAGCTCTGGGGATATTCACTGCTGTGTGCCATGGGGACAGTGAATCACAGAGGACTGTCACAGCAGTCCTGCCCTGCCAATGGTCACACAGCAGCAGGAACTGCTTTTGACTTATGGGCTCTCTGAGAACCCCTCACCAAGGTTCTGAGTGACCCAGTGCTCAGTGACCTCAACTGCAGAGGTTCAGAGGGTCTCTCGGGGGATCGGGGCTGGCATTTCTCAGCTGGACTTGGGCCAGGATGTGCAGGAGAATCACAGAATCATTCAGGCTGGAAAAGACCTCTGAGTTCATTGAGTCCAGACACTAAGAAGGGAGCAAGGGGAGGGTGGGATGAAGGTGGGAGAGAAGGAAGGGAGGACCATCCCTGATCCCTAGCTGACATCCCAGCCTCCTGCTGAGGGAAGGAGGTCAGTGGAATGATGGCACTAAGGGGCAGAGGTAGGACCCACTCTGGCTGCCTCCTGCAGCCCTGCCCAGCTGAGAGACAATTGTTAAGGGCTCTGAGTAGCCTGGTCTGATGGAAGGTGTCCCTGTGCCAAGGTGGGTTGGAATGAGATGAGATTTAAGGTCCCTTTCCAATGCAAACCATTCTGGCATTCCATGATTCTGTAAGTCTAGAAGGGGGATGTGTTGGGGTTGACTCAGCCCAAGGTGAAGATTGTTATAATTAAAAATGAGATACACCTATTTAATAAAAAAAAAAAAAAAAAATCAAAAGTAAAATTTATTACACGATCGATATAAAGAATAAAAAGCCACAAAAATAAGAGGCAACGTCAACCCCGGGAATCAATGCCGGGTGAACCGTGGTCCAGCCTCTATCGCACCGAACCCCCTCTGTTCACAAATGTGGTCTGGTATGGAATGAGATGAGATTTAAGGTCCCTTTCCAATGCAAACCATTCTGGCATTCCATGATTCTGTAAGTCTAGAAGGGGGATGTGTTGGGGTTGACTCAGCCCAAGGTGAAGATTGTTATAATTAAAAATGAGATACACCTATTTAATAAAAAAAAATAAAAAAATCAAAAGTAGAATTTATTACACGATCGATATACAGTATCAAAAGCCACAAAAATAAGAGGCAACGTCAACCCCGGGAATCAATGCCGGGTGAACCGTGGTCCAGCCTCTATCGCACCGAACCCCCTCTGTTCACAAATGTGGTCTGGTACAGTCTGCTCTTATACTGTTTTTCTGGCCCGAGGGAGAGTTTCTCTTGTTCTTTTTGTAGTCAATCATATTCATGTGTCTCTCCAGGATGGACTAGAGGATGTCGTTCATAGTCAGCGATGAATGTCAGTCAAACATATTCATGTTGCTCTCTGGGTTTGGTTTGACAAAGCAGTTCCTGGCAGGCAGGGATGGCTGATGGCGTATTTACGGGAACACAATATTGGGATGCAATTTCCCCCGATAGCCCTTGCTATCTTGATCTCACCACTCAGTTCTGGCATCACCAATTTCCACCCTTCCAATTTCCACCCCAGCTAGGTTCTTTAGATTGTAAATTGGACATTCCCGCTGCCAGCTACAATGCTGCAATGTCATGCAATCCGCCCATAAGCTGTAACATTCCTCAGACACCCACATGTAAGTTTACAATATCCCTTTATATTGCCTAGAACTTTTACTACATATATATTTTATTTTATATTCTATAACAGCACTAATTAGATATTATATATCACAAAGATGAATTGGAAATAAGACCATGGGAAAGCCACTCAGACCTATAGAAAATCACAAAAGTCTGTCCCAGCATTCCCCAGTTGTTTTATGCAAATTTGTACTAGAAAGTTCTCTGTTCTCTCCCAGTTGATTTGCTCCCAGTTACCTCGATGCCCTTGATTGGTTGATGTACCCCTGCAATGTTTTCCATATCCTTTCCTATTGGGCTTTACCCTCAGACCCTGCCTTAACTCCACCCTTCTCCCTAACCTATATGTACCCTGCAAGCCCATGGACCCCTGGCTCCTCTGTTTTAGGGTGCTTCCATGTAGTTTGTTCATTTTCCAGTTATTGAAGTGTTCAATTCCCAAGCCATTACACTGGATGCTTGTATCTCTATTCAAAGTCGCCCCATCAGACTGGACCTAGGGCTGGGACGCAACAGGGATGTGTCCCTGAGGCTCTGGGAACACCAGGAGCACATCCCGACCCTGCCCTGAGCAGTGACGCTCTCGGAGGGGCCGGTCCCTCCAGCTGTCTGTGCTGCCTCCTCTGCCCGCAGCAGAGGCTGTGCCTGCAGGCAGGGCTCCTTCCTCCCTTCCACCATGGAGGCCGTGCCTGCAGGCAGGGTTCCTTCCTCCCTTCCACCATGGAGGCTGTGCCTGCAGGCAGGGCTCCTTCCTCCCTTCCACCATGGAGGCCGTGCCTGCAGGCAGGGTTCCTTCCTCCCTTCCACCATGGAGGCTGTGCCTGCAGGCAGGGCTCCTTCCTCCCTTCCACCATGGAGGCCGTGCCTGCAGGCAGGGTTCCTTCCTCCCTTCCACCATGGAGGCTGTGCCTGCAGGCAGGGCTCCTTCCCGCAGCCTCGGGACGGGAGCAGCCGTGCCTTGTCCCCGGCAGCCTGTCTGACAGCCCCGCTGCTCCCTTCGGGGCTCGGCTCCCTGGGACCGGCATGGAGCCTGCCCTGCGCAGGGCGGGATGAGTTTGTAATTATTATTGATTGTCGGGAGCGGGGAGTGCTCTGCAGGACACGGAGGACACGGGAAGACAGGCTGCCTCTGCCTGTGCTTCTGCAGCAGGGCTGCTGTGTGATAAAAGTTTAATAAATTGAAAGACACACTTTCCATTCCATTGGTAATTAACTTCTGCTGCTGTGTTCCCTCCTAATTGTCTCTATTACTCCAGATAAAACTGAGATCAATAGAAACCAAAGTCTGGAGGCTGGGAAAGTTGCAATTAATTAATTATCTCTCTCTTGCATGCATCCTCCATCTGCTGGTAATCAAACGAGACAGGCTGGTCCTCGTGCAGATCCTGGCCCTCCATGACTGCTGGAGTCCTGTGGGGACTTTCCAGTGGGCTGAGCAGTGTGTCCCAGAGCAGAAAAGGGCAGAGGGACAGCTCTCACTGTGCCACTGCATTCCTCCTGGGTGTTTGGCCTCTCCAGGATGGATTCCAGGAGGGACCACTCTACTTCTCCCAGGGTGAGGGCTGCTTGTCACTCCCTAAGGCTCTGAAGTTTGTGCTGGGACACAAACACCAGGAAGCCCCTGGAAGGCAGTGGTGTGACACATCTTCTGTTAAGGCCTGTAACTGTGAACAAGGCTGAGAAGAGCCAGAGCATTTTTCACATGGTCTCTGAGAGCCTCTAGCAGTCTTTGGCATGCTTCATGACACATGGACTGAACCACCTGTCCCCAGAGCCAGCTCATCTCTGGATCCTCTTTTAAAGGCTGGAGTATTTATTTCTCACACTCCTTCTATTTCTGCTGTCTGTAGAAAGTGCTTTTCTGGGATGCTGTCAGCTCTCCCAGCAAAAGCTCTGTCTGCTGGAGATGGGAACAGATGGGGAAGGGTCTGGAGCACCAGGAGCCATTGAGAGAGTTGAGGGAGCTCAGCCTGGAGGAAAAGGAGGCTCAGGAGGGACTTTCTGGCTCTGCAAAACTCCTGACAGTAGGGGACAGCTGGGGGGTTGGGTCTGCTCCCAGGGAACAGGGACAGGAGGAGAGGGAACGGCCTCAGGCTGGGTCAGGGGAGGTTTAGGTTGGATCTGAGAAAGGGTTTTCAGGCACTGGCACAGATTGCCCAGGGCAATGGTGAAGCCACCACCCCTGGAAGTGTTCAAAAACCATTTAGACGTGGCTCCTGGGGGCGTGATTTATTGGTGAACACATGAGTGCTGAGCTAAGGTTGGACTCAATCTTAGAGGGCTTTTCCAACCTTATTGACTGTGATTCTCTATGATTTTATACTCAGCAATGCCCTGCTGTGAGCCAGGACTGCAGGAAGTCACATCTGCAACCTGTGCTGACATGGTGGCCAGGCCCCTCCTGTGTCCTGTGTCCCGTGTCCCCTGGGGCTCTCGTAGGAGACAGCTGAGAGTGGACACTTGGTAAGGATTTGCATTAAGTTATTCCACTGCTCTGAGAAAATAAGGTCATACCCATAAAGGTGAACACCACAGACCTCCAGAAGAGCTGTGCCATTGCCACCATCCATCAGTCACAGATGGTGGGACTTCCTGGCCCAGACACAGGTGCTGAGTCCAACACATGAGTGCTGAGCTAAGGTTGGACTCAATCTTAGAGGGCTTTTCCAACCTTATTGACTGTGATTCTCTATGATTTTATACTCAGCAATGCCCTGCTGTGAGCCAGGACTGCAGGAAGTCACATCTGCAACCTGTGCTGACATGGTGGCCAGGCCCCTCCTGTGTCCTGTGTCCCGTGTCCCCTGGGGCTCTCGTAGGAGACAGCTGAGAGTGGACACTTGGTAAGGATTTGCATTAAGTTATTCCACTGCTCTGAGAAAATAAGGTCATACCCATAAAGGTGAACACCACAGACCTCCAGAAGAGCTGTGCCATTGCCACCATCCATCAGTCACAGATGGTGGGACTTCCTGGCCCAGACACAGGTGCTGAGTCCTGCTGCTCCACTGCCACGTACTCCTTGGAAGGTGGAGGATTCCTTCCCGTTGTGTACTGGCGGGTGCTGTCACATTTGCAGTGTCCTTGGCCATGGCAAGAGGTTGGAGTGAGATGATCTTTAAGTTCCCTTCTGACCCAAACCTGTCTGGAATTCTGCGATTTCATTTTTCTCCATTCTTTAAATTGCTTGTTTCAGGGTGTACAGGGAATCCCTGCAGGCAGGCTGATGCATGGGTGTGTCACAGCAATGGCCCCCAGTCTGGTAATAATTAGCATTGACTCCATGATTCAGCTGGACCTAATTGGTCTTTCAATCCAAACACCATCACCATTGGCTAATTAAGAAACCACCCTTTGGTAAACAAATCTCCATAACACATTCCACATGTTCAGAACAACAGGTGCAGCAAGTGAAGAAATTAATTGTTTCTCATTCTTTTCTCTGATCTTCTCACAGACTTTTCTCCAGGACAGTGCCTGGGAAAGTTGTTTCTCTCTGTGGCCAGAGAGCTGCTGCCACACCTGTGTCCTGACAGCCCATTTATATTCCCCTTGCAGAATGGCTCTCTGTGGTGTTCATATCATTTGCTGTGATGTGGGTGCTGCTAAATCGAGAATTTAAGAAGAAGCACTCAGGTGTGCTGCACTGAATTTCAACACATCCTTCCCGCCAGTGCCAAGGACCTGCCCCAGCTCCCTCCCAGCACTGGTCTGTCAGAGGAGCCTTTGCAGGGACAAAGCTGCTCTGGGAGCCTCTCCACCCCAGCAGCTCCATGCCTGAACCACTCCCAAGCATGAGGAGAAAGGTTCAGGAGTTCCCTGGCTTCCATCAGTCTCCAGGGGACAATCTGTGGTCTTGTCCTACTCTTGGTGCAGATGCTTTCAGACAAAGTGAGTCTTTGGGTCACCCTAATCTCTTAATTTTCCTTTGGCAAAGGGATCCTTCCTGGTCTTGTGGGTTTATTTTGGTGTCTCATGAAGATGTGGGATGCAGGGAGGAGCTGGCTGGAGTTTCAGTGTGCCCAGCAAAGTCAGTACTTCAGCTTCTCCTATGGCACTTTTCATCTTCTTTAGGCCTTAAACATCTTCCACATTTTGGACTGCAGAAACTATCCCTAAGAACACTGGCTGCAGCTCCATCCTATTCCACCAGTGGATGTGACTTCTCCTCTCTGATTGTCCACCTATTCATTCCTGATTGCTTCATCCAGGCCCCTGAAAGTCATCCTTTGCCCTCAGAGGTTCCTACACCAAAAACTACCCTCTCAGAAGGAAACAAGGGGTCAAGACACAAGAAACCAGGAGTCAAGGAGAGACTGGACTACCTGAGCTAAGCCCAGTTCTCTGCAGTCATGGCAATCAAAGAATACCAGAATGGTTTGGGTTGGAAGGGAGCTTAGAAATCATCTCCTTCCACCCCCTCTAATGAGCAGGGACACCTTCCACCAGACCAGGCTACTCCTCATGGGTGTTTGCTCCAAAAGCGCATTCACTGCACTTGGACTTCTAAAATATTAAGGAAAAGAAGATATTTTTGCAAAGCTTGACAGGTATCAAGGAAGAGAACTGACAGCAGGCAATTTCTCTGGGGAAAATTCCAGCTAATCCCAGGAGAAAGTGTACAAAACCTATAGTACAGAGGGAAAATAACAGCATCTCTGGCTGGGGGAGCTTCATCCAGACCTCAGTTACAATGACAGATGTGTCAGGTCTAACTGATCTTAACCTGTGCATCATTCCAGCTGTTTCAGTGCTCTGGCAGGGAAGAGAACAAAGAGACTGTGTTAGGGGAAAGAAAAAAAATAAATAAAGGAAAAGATGGTTTCTGGCCCTGCAGGTGGCCAGCAGGAACTGACAAAGAGATGCTGGCAGGCAGTGAGCCTCTCCAGGGGATGCTGTTATTCTGTGTGTGATGCAGACCAGCATTTCCAGCACCAGGTTGACTCCTTCCTTGACCCTTTGCTTTGGAATTAATCCCAAACCTCTTTGTCCCATTCTCCCTGCTTGGGAACCCATTCCCCTTTGTGTGTTTGTGAATCTCTTAATTTTCCATGTCACCGTGGTTACAGGCAGTTTATGCAGATTTCATATGCTAACAGAATTGTCTCTGAAATCGGATAATCCCTTTCCATATTTAAGAGATGGTGATCTCCTTGCTAGACTCTGGTTGTGTCAGGCCAAGGTCCCTGTGCTCCTCCAGTCCCCAAATCCTCCCAGCACTGCTGCCAAGCGCTGGAGCTGGAGATAATGATGTGAGTGAGATCTTAACACCGCCTTGTACGTCCCTGTCTCTGCTGCAAACGCTCTGTCTGCTGCATTGTGTGCCCGCATTAGCCACAGACTATTGGGAATCAAATTAGATTAGAGGAAAAAAGAGATATCAACTACCCTTGATCTCTGAGGTTTGAGACCAATTGTTTGTGACTAAGATCTTCACTAAGCCTGATTTGAGAGGCACATATAATTTGCCTGGAGTGAAACAAATTAATGGAAAAGCCTCTCAAATGAGGTAAATCCATTTTGGGGTCTTGGTCATGGTTGTTCGTCCATAACTGCCTCTGCTATCTTTCAGTATGATAAACCACACTTTTAGGGCAAAACCTATAAAGGGAAGGAATGTTTAAAAATCTGTAAAACTTCTGCACTGCTGTGTGTTAAGGGGGAGAAATGCTCTTTTAAACACTGCACCACAGCATTGCTGGTTTGAAACATCTACCATGGTTAAACTGCAAAGTGAACCAGTTTCACAGAAATTTAAAAAAAAAAAAATAAGGTGCAAATGCAGAAAAGAAAATTGTGGCCAGACCTGGGCAAATTAAGTGTCAAACCATTATGAATGGAATTAAATATTTTTAAGAGCAACTTCTTAGCAGCTCATCAGCTAAGAATGCAATTCCCCCCACACCCCACACATTAGGAGGTCACACAGTCAGGAGTGTCACCTCTCCTTGGTGACATTCTAGTGGGAGCACATGGCTCCACAGAAAAATAAAGTTAAACCTTTGCATGATGTTCTGCAGTGCATGAACACCCTCTGATCAAGGACATTCCTGCACCACAAGAGCTTTTCCAGGGGCTAAACACAACAAACTGCCTCAGAGAAGCATCAGAGGAGGTGTTGGAGCAAAATGTGCCTGACGAGTCCCAAACAGTCAGGTCTATGTGGGACTCAGACAAGAATTCCTGAAGAATCAAATCAGCTACAAGCTCCAATGTGTAACCTCAAATGGGTGTTGAAGGTGACATGTGACATCTAAACCATATCAGATACCATATCAGATAATGTCATACCCATAAAGGTGAACACAGCAGACCTCCAGAAGAGCTGTGCCATTGCCACCATGAACCAATGTGAACCATACAGATTTCTCTGTGGCCACCTAGACAGCTTATCACCAGCGGGTCTAAGTGTCACACCGAGCAACTGGGGTAAGTGCAGCGAGGAGCAGAAGAGACACCTTGATGAACAGAATTTATTAAGAAAATGCCTGAGATTTTCTGTAGAGGGGAGTCAGCTCTCTCAGACCTTGGCGAGATCTTTGAAGTGGTGAAAAGGAATGTGGAGGACTATGAGGACAACACCAAGTCCTTGGATCTCTGTGCCAAGGTACCGCAGAAGAGACTCCTGTGCTAAGGGGCCATGGCTAGGCCTTGTGGACTGATAACAAGCTCAAAGGAGAGAAAATCAGAACTGGGATGAGATGTCCAGGTACATGATGGGAGAGCTCACCATCAGGTCCAGGAATTCTGGCAGAGTCCCAGGCTTGGTAGTATGTTTGTAACAATGAAAGGAGATAGTAAAAACTGAGACAGCAATACAAATCTATTGAGAATGTTTGGATCTGAAAGGGAATATGAAAAGCTGCAAAGAAAGGCAAAATAATGATTGACAGGCAGATAAAATGACTCTGAGTCCATGCCCCAGACACAAAACCATTCAGGTGGAAAGGAAACCCAAGCTGAACGCAATAAGGGGCTCCAAAGTAGAGGCACACAGAAAGAATCTTGCAGCTACATGAAGTTCCCTGATTGTACCTTGAAAGTGTCCAGTAGCAAAGAGAAAGGAAATCATGAAGTAAAATATTGAGAGCAACAGGGAAGCTTTGTTACAGCTCCAGTGACCTGAACAGCACAGGCAGTTCTGGCCTTGGCACCAAAACTGGTTTCTTACAACAGAAATGGGGCCAAAGGAGAGAGGCGGGATGGTGGGAGAGGCAGACCAGGTACATGAAGATAGATGGAAGGGCTGGCAAGATAGGCTGAGGGAGAGGGATGTTTTGGAGATCTGTGCAGTCCTGCTGGGTGTGGGATGAGGAAGAGCTGTCAGCAGGAGTTGGAAAGGGATGTGTTTCTGGAGGATGGATTTGCCAGAGGTGGGGTGCTGGCTCTGGGAGTCCCTGTCCTGCCAAGGGCTGTGCTGCTGTGGCCACCTGCAGTGTGCAGCAGCAGGCCCAGCCCAGGCAAAGCCTGTTGGCTCCCTGCTGGTCCTGGATTCAGCTGCTGCATGAGGGACAGGTTGGGCAGGCAGCCATAGCCTGCTCAGTGACCCACCATGAGGTGGGAAGGGACTGGGAAAACACACACCATGAACAGGCAGCAGTCCAGTCAAATCCAGCCACTGAGTTTGCTAGAAAATTGATTCCCTGAATTGCTTCTTTGCTGCAGATAATGAAAATTAGAGAAGGGAGTGTAAACTGCTAACAGGAGAGAAGGGCTGATTTGTTCTGCCTTGGGTTTGATGGAGCTTGGCAAGCCCACGGAGCCTCTGCTCCCCTCCAGGTGACACTGGGGTGCACTGGCACCATCCCAGACTGGCAAAGGTGTTTGCAGGACTCCACACGAGCTGGGTCCAATCTGATCTGAGCTGCTGTTGGCACAGGACAACTTCTCACAGGCTGGAAGGGATCCCTCACGAACCTTTTTCATGGATCCTGATCTTCCCTGGAGCCAGGGCACACCCACTGGGACACAGGCCAGAAATAATCTTCCTGTCCCTGCTGTGCCCACAGACCCTGAGGACAAGGTGCAAGAGCAGCACAGGAGGTGCTCCAAAATTTGGGCATTCCCAAAGGCCTTTACATACCTGCCCTAGTCCTGCCCCCATCTTTGACTTTGTGCACTCATATGAGCAGCATATGTTAAGTCATGGTTGTGAATGTTACTTTAATTCCTGATTTGAAATCCTGTATCTTTTGTGCTCCTGGTTCCCATCCCTTCTGTCAGCTGTACCCCATCCCTGCTCAGCTTCTCTGCTCTCCTAAACCGGGATGTTTCTGTCTGGCTGTGCCCCAGACTCATGCTTTGCCTTATCCAATGTCCCATTCCATCTCTGCAGGCTTTGCTAGGCATTTCACCTTCTCTAAGGCAGAAATTCACTGTCACAGCCATTTTCAAGTCTGCTGTACCTGTGTCTTGCTTTGCTGCTCCTCTGGCAGTTCCCTTCTTGCCTTTGCACTCACCCCCTCCTGTCCATCTGCTGCCAGGCTCTGAATTCTCCTTTTTCTCTGTTCCCCCAACCCCTGTGGACGTTCCCCTCCTTTTGTCTCACACCTGAATCACAAACCCCTAATTACTCCCACTGTGCTGCCCTCCTCTGATCTCGCTGCACAATGCCCTGCCCATGCCTCCTTCTCTTTCTTCCTAACACTTTTTCCTTCTCTTCTCATACTCTTTCTCCCCACTGCTTCTGACAAATATTCCCTTCAGATCCTCGACGTTCTGAAAGCTTTGCTTGGCCTTGCCTCACCCACCCTCTCCCCCTCTTTGGGACAACTCTTGCTCCCTGCTGCCCCATCAGTAACAAGGCTGGGGCTCATTAAAGCAACAGACCCACAGCCCTTTCAGGAAATACCCTGTAAAGAACAGGCCAGAACCTGGCAGCTGAGCTGCTGGCAAATACACAGTGGATTGTGGAAACAGCAAAGCCGTTTTTTTTTTTTTTTTGTTTCAGTGCCATAAATTGATTCCACTTAGGGGCCTTTAGTGCTCTTCTCCCTTTCCCATCACCCAGGCAGCATCTCCCGCAGTGGAGTCCTCTGGAGCAGCACGGTCTCTGACCTGCGAGGGGATGCCATGGCATCCCCTGAGGACCTGAGGCCATGGGGCTTAGTGCCAGCTTAGAATGAAGCAATTAATTTTCACATCTGAAAACCCTTCACATTTCATCTCATTCTGCAAAAAGTGCTGATAAAGCCACAAATTCCTCAAGGAAAAGGGTTATCTTGACAGTCAATCTTGTTTGCTCTCTTCCCGTGCAACTCCCCCATCTCTGACAGGGCAGAGCTGCATCTCCCTTGGCACAACAATTCCAGCCCAGAGGATGCTGAGGACGTGTCTGTGGGAAGCAGTGCCTGATCCCATTGTGAACTAACAGCACGATGACATTTCCCCTCTGTGCTGGAAAGCTGCGGCTCACCAGCCAACCCCTCCCATGCTGCCAGGAAAGATGAAACCTCTGCACCAAAAGTGGGGCTGTTTGTTCGCAAATATTCTGTTTTGCAAGGGAGCTGAGCGGGGAGTGGGGATGGGAGTACTTGAAAAGCAAATGAACTTATGTTTTATGCTTTTTAAGATGTCTAACAGAGTACAAAAGTTCATCTTTAATAGGAGGGCAACGCAGGGTGCTTAGAGCTGCAGTTTGACACAGATACAGAGCTCAAATGCCTTTGAAGTATCTTCTGATTCCTCATTCTGCCTGAAGTAACTTTAGATTTATGCAGCAGATGGGAAATAGTCCCTTGTTACGTGGCTCTCCACTTCAGCGCTGACTCCAAGATAAGGCAGCCTCGCTGCATCTGCACTCCTCAGAAGCGCTCTTAGTGCTTTAGTCTTCAGGGGCCTGAGTTTGTAGTTTGCATATTTTTTTCCTGTTTTTCTCTAAAATTAGTCTTGATAAGTCCAACATGTTGTGAGACTCTTCAAAGGAGAATGAGGAAGAGAAAAGTTTGTCTGTGGAGTAGAGGTGATTCATTTCAGTGCGTTTGAAAACAGTTCTGTGTGTTTGGGAGAAGAGCCTTCGGAGAGGCGCTGGGGAACGGCCTCGCGGTGACCCCAGCCTCGCACACGCCGGCTTTGAAGGACTCACTGAAAAAGCTTTTGAGTGGCTCTCAGCACTGCAAACCGCACCCTCAGCCTCAGCGAGGTCCCTGCGAGGGGGCCGCTCCCCGAGGGGGCTGCAGAGAGAGGCCAGTGTGCGCCGGGCCGGGCTGGGGCCTGCGGCCGCCTCAGCTCCGCGGGGCCCGCGGCCCCGCCGCACACACGGGCTGCTCGCACAGCCGCCTCCAGCAGCCTGCTGGGCTTCCTTCTCCCTGGCCCTGGCGCCAGCCTTTCTCCGGGGGCTCAATGCTCCCAGCCCCACGTCTGTTCCTTGGAAGGGAGGCGAAGCTCCTCACTCCCTGCCTTGCACGGAGATGCCTCACCTGTTTGAACCCGCGCCCTGCACCACAGCCCGGGGAAGAGGAGGCGCGGGAGGGACCGAGGGACCTTCTCCTCCTCTACAACTCCCTGTCAGGAGGTTGGAGCCGGGATGGGGTTGGGCTCTGCTCCCAGAGAACAAGGGAGGGGATGAAAGGAAATGGCCTCAAGCTGTGCCAGGGGAGGTTTAGATTGGATAGAAGGGAATTTTTTTTCACAGAAAGGGTTGTGAAGCATTGGAACAGGCTGCCCAGGGCAGTGGTGTCTTCACTATCCCTGCAAGAGTTCAAAAAATATGTGGATGTGAGACTTGAGGTTCAATGATGAGCATCCTGGTGGTTCTGGCAGAACGTGATCTTAAATGCCTTTTACAACCTTAACAACTCTATGATTCTATGATTTTTATGCACTTCTTAGTTCATTCTGCATGGTCAGGACAAGGCTGATCAGTCCTGAGGGCTGGCCCATCCCCTGGAACTGGTCCAACTCCCAGCAAAGCTCAAGCCAGCCTGACTTAGGGTAGCTTCCTCACAGGGCTCTTACTGCTCCAAGAGATGGTTTAGGGCGCTCAGGTGCTCTCCCAGGGCTTGGATCGAGTTGTGCCTGGCAGGTGCTGGGTGGGGCAGAGCAATGATGCCTTGACGGTTGTAACCAAGTGTGCTAGGGTGACATTATGATGCTTGTATCCCCAACTGTGTGTTCTGTTAGTGCTGGATATTATATTCTCTGCCTTCAAGACTGGTTCTGAGAGCAAAGGTGGGTAGAAGAAGAAGCACGGAGTTTGTTATCAGAGACTGCACTTACTCCTCTGAAAGCAACACTCCTCCACATTCTGCGCTGGACTGTGTTGTCTGGGCACTGACGGAGCAGAAGAGAGTGCTCCTTTGCTTTTTAGCTAGTTTAGCTAGCTGAGGCAGAATTTTCCCTGGACTGTTTTTTTTTCCTTTCCCTTTTCTGGGAACTGTTCAAACCTGCTCAGGACTGGGACCTGGGGAACATCGAGAGCTTGCACCTTATGGCCTACCGGGGTTACTCTGGGCAGCAGCCTTTCCCCCTGCCAGAGGGATTGATAACAGAGCGACCACCCACCAGAGAGACTTTCTGAATTTGTTGTCTCTTCAGAGTGGCGAATGAGTTTTGTCATCTGGTATTGTTCATTTTTTGTGCTGGGGAGTGCTTTGCCTGTTAAATAAACAGGTTTTTTCCACTTCTCTTCGAGGAAACATTTCTCAAACCGGTTGGGAGGAGGGGCCATGTGGGTGGGCTTTCTGGGGGGACCCCCTTTTGGAGGTTTTCTCCCAAATTTGCCCTAAACCAGGACAAATGATTGGCACCCAACATGGGGCTTGAGAGAGTGGAAAACACCAGGAAAGCTTGTATATTATATCACAAAGTACCTGCAGTAAGTGAGATTGTTCAAGCACCAATTTTATTCTGGCAGGACTTGCAGCTATGATGGAATTGGCTTTGTTTCCAGCTTTGAAGTTTTCCCCTCTGACCAGAAGCTGAGGGTTGTCATGTTTAGCCTCCTGCATAAAAGCCTTCTTTCACATACAGCTTGGCATTTCTGCTCCTTTCAAGATTCCCTGGAATGCACCATGCTAGAGCATTGCACTCAGATCCTGCCCAGAAACTTCCGACGTCTCCAGTGCCCGTTGCCCCTGCAGGGACCCATCCAGGCACAGCAATCCTCTCCCTGAGATGGTGCTGCAGGAGCTGCTCAGCCTGGGCAGCCAAAGGTGTCTCACAGCCTCCTGAGGCTCAGTCACCACTGCAGAAGGCAAGTGGGGATGTTTAGGACAGGGCTGCCTGACACCCCTCTAAAGCATCTACTGCTGGCCCTTCTCCTGGGGTGCCCTGCAAAAACTCCAGAATATATCTATATAGATGTAGATGCCATATATATTGATATATTATATTTGTATTAAATAAAAACATATATATATGTATTATATCAATATATGGCATGACATCATGCTCAGCTGCATGCCCTGGGCTACAGGACCAATCACAAAATCCCAGAATGGTTAGAAAGGACCTTAAAGCTGATCTGTTTCTACCTCCTGCCATGGACAGGGATACCTTCCACTATCCCAGGTTGCTCCAAGCACCGTCCAGCCTGGCTGTGGACACTTCCAGGAATGGGGCAACCATGGCTTCTCTGGGCACCTCAGGGCCTTCCCACCCTCAGAGAGGAGAATTTCTTCCCAATATCTGGTCCTAATATCCTCATATCTATCCTAACATCCTAGTTCCTAATATCTGGCATGGACACTTTGTCTATTTATTGCTGCTGTGTTCCAGCCAAACTGTTCCTGCCTTCTGCCCTTGGTTAAAATCCTTGGAATCCATGTCAGCCCAGGTGCCCCAGGCATCCCTGAAATTGCCTGTGTGAGTGGGGAGAAGATGAGGGGGCTCCTGTAATTGGGACAATTCTTCTCTCAGTCCATTTCCTGTGATGTTTATGCCTCTCTCTTTGTCTTGGGTGTTCAGAGCTGGCTGATCGGCACAGTATTTATGACTTGTTTGTACAGTAATTGCTGCTTAAGATAAATGATTCATAAAGTCCTACCATAGTCTTGAAAATGGTGTAAACAGGGAGAGCAGCTGGAGGACAGCAGTGGGATGCTAATGAGGGACCACCATGGGGAAGTAAATGCAGAAAGACTGGGGAGGAGGGGGATTAAAGCAGCCCCTGATGCTGAAGAGCATCCAGTGCTCATCTGCAGCACAGGGCAGAGCCCAGGCTGCCCCCGCCCCAGTCCTGGAACAAGAGGTCTGCAGGAATCACTTTGAGCAATGAGGGCAGGAAGGATCTCAGCCCAAGAGCCAGGAGCCAGTGTGGGCAGTTCTGAGATGGCAGCAAGGACATGGAGGGAACAGGACTGGACAGCCAGCCCCAGGCCCCAGGAGGCAGGTGGGACTTGCAACACCTGGCATGGGGATCAAAGACACCCAGCTGAGCTGAGCTGGAGCAGGTGAGGAGCAGGCTGCTGCTGAGCAGGAGCACAGGTCCCTGCTCACCAGCTCTGCTCCATCCACTCTGCCTGGCTGCCACCAGCTCTAGCTCCACGTGTAACACCTGCATTGACAGGACACAACAGATGGGGTGGAGGGCCAGAGAGTAAGGAAGCCCTGCTGCCAGGTGCCCAGAAAACACTTTGGGGACTGGGAAATTGTTATCCCACATACCAGCGTATAAAATTCTCTATGTCTCCTACTGTCAGTCATAGGGGGTGCTGGGTGGGAACCCTGCTCCAGCCCTGGGAGCAGTCTGAGGACAGGTTACAGGAACAGTTTTCTGGGGTCATGTTCCTTTGACAGGAGGCAAGAGCTACTTGAGGATAGGCATCTGACCTGCCTCTGCCTCACTGCTCTCCTCTGGCTGCCCAGGGAGTGTCGGCACTCAGGAGGGGTCTCCAAAAACATTCTTCTGAGCAACACTTGGAAGACACCAGCTCCAGACCAGCACCTGGAAACAACTTTGAAGAAGATTTACATGTGCTGAACATCCCCCGTGACCACCCTCAGCTCCAACACAGTGTCACCCCATGGAAAGGCAAAGGGCTCTCCCTGCCCACTGCTGTCCAGGCACCGTTCACTAATAACACAGAGGCTGCAGGGCAGGTGTGGTATTATTCAGCCTCTCATTGAAATTAAAAGAGCTGAAACTGGTCACTCTCTGATTCCATAATGACAGCAGCAGAAATACATTCCTTTACTTTCTACACAACAGCTTCAGCAGGCTGAAGAAGCCAAGCCCAGCCCTGTCAGCACCCATCCCTCAGTGCTGGATGTGGATGGAAAGGCAATGCATGTCAGTGCTGTAGTGGCTGTTCAAGGCATGTTG
The DNA here is from genome assembly GCF_017590135.1 of Pyrgilauda ruficollis. Lineage (NCBI taxonomy): Eukaryota > Metazoa > Chordata > Aves > Passeriformes > Passeridae > Pyrgilauda > Pyrgilauda ruficollis. Next base: position 2,308,309 of record NW_024515320.1, read on the forward strand.
CTGTTGAAGAGCAGAAGTTACCATTTCATCATCTTGGCAGAGCAGCTTGGAAGTGGGGCAGAAGGATGAAAATGTCAATGTGTGGGGCACTTCCATTGTCTCTGACTGTGGGGCCACTATGGAAGGGTCTCTGTAGGCTGTGGGCAGAATGCTGCACCCAAACATAGCCAGAAATCCCGTCAGTGCTCACCCCCTCCAAGCTAATCAGTGGCTGGATAAATGAACACATGTAGGAAGAAGGTGGACTACAAATAACAAGGTCCCTTAAACACTCGGGTGAGTGATCCAGGATAGCAAACCCCTCCTGCTGTAGCACAGGACCTTTCCTACCTTGTGCTTTCTGGGTGTTGGGATGGTGTGGTGCCCCAAAAGGAGGATTTTGGGCTGCACGCTAGCAGGATACCACACACACATCTCTGCAGCACCACCCTCTGATTGCAACACCTCCTGAATTTTTCCAGTCCCCAAACCTCAGTGCTATGGCCCCTTGCAGAGCAGCTGGGACCTCCCCACTCCCCAGAGAAGCCCTTGGAATAGCTGGGACACAGCCAGAGCAGACAATAATGGTGACAGGGCCAGCCCTGGGCTGCTGCAGGCTGCCATCCTGGGCCAGAGTGCAGGCAGAGGTGTGAAGCTAGGATTGATTGCCAAGAATATCATGCAAACCAGACCAGGGGCTGGAGCTTGGATGCAATGCAAGAGCTGAAGTCAAACTCTTTCAGATTAATTCCCATTTTTAAGGGCTCACGCTGTCAAGCAAATGTGTGATGTTCAATGGCTGTATGTGAAGCCCAGGGCTGAGGAGGGAGGCAAAGTGTGGAGCTGTGCTCCTGAACTGACCTGGGACCAGAGCTGGGATGGGCTGAGGCAACTGAGTTTGTTTTCAGGGTGCTCTGCCCTGTGCCCAGTTGAATATGCAGGATTCCGAGATCATCAAAGGTCACAAGTGACAGGACTAGGGGAAACGGCCTCAAGTTGCACCAGGGGAGGTTTAGGCAGGATATTGGGAAAATTTCTTCACTGAAAGGTTGGTCAGGTATTGGCACAGGCTGCCCAGGGCAGTGGTGGAGCCACAGTCTCTGGAAGTGGATGTGGCACCTGGGGACATGGCTTAGTGGAGAACATTAGCAGTGTTGGGAGAGTGCTTGGAGTTGATCTTGGAGGGCTTTTCCAACATTAATGGTTCCATGATCTTATGAATAAAATTGCTCCCTGCAGGCTGCATCCCCCTGCCACCACCAGCTCTCTGTGCCACCAGAGCGAGGAGAGGACAAGAGGTGGCAGCAGCTCTCAGCACTGCCAGCATCCCTGTGGGAAGGCCAGTCCTGGCCATCCCAGGCCAGGCTCTCTCAGCACCCTCCAGCCTGAAGCAAAGGCAGGAGCTGCTGTGAGGGGACACACTGCTGGAGGTTCCTGGTGCAGGCACCAAGGCAGTGCCATGTCCCTTTGCCTTTGGAAGGACTGGAGCTGATGCTGAGCTAGAGGAGCATCCATTATCCCAAGGCACCACTGGCCTGCAAATCCAGGACTTAGCTGAGCTTCCAGGGAACCAGAGAGCCCAGCCAGCCACCATGATTTAGCCTGAGGAGAAGGGACTAAGCATCACGCCTAGTGCTGGCTCTGCTGGACCCCAGGAGCTGTGGGACAAATGAAGAAAATGACAGACTAGAGGGAAATTAATAGAGCAGAAAATTTGAAATGATGTGGAAATAATTTCCCCAGCTTAAGGAGATCTCCTTGTATGTTTAATTTCAGAATGCAACTGTTTTCGTGTTGCTAAATTACAGTATCAAAGCGAGGGGCCCTGCCTGGAGCTGATGGGACATGGGGACATTCCCATGCCTGTGGTGAGCTCTCCCACCTGGTGCAAAGTAAGGGCTGGGGTGACCTATGCTTGCCATAGGGTAGGGGGCAAGGAGCTGTCATGGCTGCTTTGGAGAAGTCCAAGTGCTTCTTGTCACCTCCATGAAGATTTGTCCTGTTAACCTTTCATCCCTAATTTGGGGCTGCCAGAAGCAGCTGAGGGGGAGGGCAAGAGGGTGTGGGGGCTGGGAGGTGTCTGCTGACTCCTTCCCCCACTCCCACACTCTGCTCCCCCTCTGCATGGGGATTTCTGCCCACTCTGCTCTACATAGCCAGGCTTGGGAGCTGGAGGAGCCAAGAGGGATGGAGGGAGCTGCTGCAGTGGAAAGGCTCTTCTTGAGCCAAAGATGGGGAGAGCACCCAGGACCCAGCTGCCTCTGCCAGGACCTGGAGGAGTTGAGTGGAACTCTCCCTGGGCATGTTCCCAGTCTGGGGATATGAGGTCACTGGGCAGGGGCCACAGAAAGCAGAGAGTGCAGTCACCCAGTGAAGAGCCAGATCCATGGCAACGGTGCTCCCTGCATGCCAGCCCAGCCCAGGGATCCCCTGCTCTGGCTTGGTGGCAACCGTGGGCTTACACTGCCAGTGAGTGCCTGGGGAAGGAGGCATAGGGAAGATGCTCTTTCAGAGGCTGGAAATCTATTGGGAAGTCCCCAAGGAGCCTCAGGGAGTGAGGAATCAGCTTCTTTCCTGACAAAAGATGTTTTCAAGGTGTCCTTTAGGCTTCAGAGCACAGAGTGAGATTGATCTGTGCTCAGCCCCCCAGAGAAAATCACCAGTCTGGATTTTCTCTTTCCTCACACATAAATGGGCAGGAGCTGCCCACATGTCCCTGCCAGTGGGAACCAGGAGCAGGCAGCCGCAGGGAGAAGGGAGACAGACAGGGTGTCAGAGCTACATCCAGCTCTGTCCCCCCTCTCTCTGCAGCAAACACAACTGGCTACAGACTCCTGACATGCAGGGTGTGCAGGGCATGGACAGCGAGGGACAGAGCCCTGGGGTGTGGGCAGAGGAGCAGGTGTGTCCCATCTGGAGATGTGGCCCCTAATTTCCCTGGGCAGAGTGCTGGGAAAAGGCACAGCAGCTTTTTGCAACTAAAGTCCTGCCCTGTGCATGTTCCAGTGCAGCCTCCACCGTGCACACAGGACCCACAGACCTGCAGCCCTGATGGGACATTCAGTCAGCACACCGGGGTGGCAGCTGCTCTGCCCCACAGTACCGGGCACCGGGCATCTGCACAGAAAATGTTCATCTGACACAGGGGTGCTGCAGAATGCCCTGATGCTCATGGGCGGTGCAAGAAGGACCAACCCCAGTGGTCTCTGTCCTCTTGCTGCTGAGTTAGAACACTCCAGGCACTCTTTCTAATCAAGCTGAGCGGAAGTTTCAGTCTTCCTGGGAAATACCCGGGCTTCCCAAGGCTGCATCCACAGCCCAGTTCATCCCTGCCTGTTCTTGTTTCCGCCTGCTCAGTGCTGCATATTCCCCCAGCGCTGGGAGCTTTGTGCAAGCTGCAGAAATTCCACTTTTGGTACAGCAGATGGAGTGCGAGCCTTGAGAGGAGAGAGGAGAGAGGAGAGAGGAGAGAGGAGAGAGGAGAGGAGAGGAGAGGAGAGGAGAGGAGAGGAGAGGGGAGGAGAGGGGAGGAGAGGGGAGAGATCCTCTGCAGCCACAGCCTGTGTGGGGCTTGCCAGACATCCCCTCTGAAGCACAGCAGGGCAGAGAGGGAGTGTCCTGCCCGTCCCCAGGGTGAACATCTCTGCTCTGATAGCCTGGACACGGGTAACCAAAGGTCCCCCCCAGTCACCCCCTTGCACACACCAGCCCTCCCCTTTCATACACAAACCTCAGCCACATGGGATAGTGCTTTCCCTCTGGTTAGAACATTCCCCATTCCAAACCCCGGAATTTCCTACTTAGATGGAACCTCTGGGGCATCTCCTGTGCTTGGGTGGCTGCTGCTGGTATTGTCTCACCAGTGGGTCTGCTGTCCTTCACTTCCAGCACTTGTAGCATGGAGAGGTAGCACCTTGGCAGAGTCACTCACTCTGTCTGCAGCGGAGTCTGTCTCTCTTCCCTGGAATTCTAAGCCCCAAATTGAGCTTGCTGGGGAGCCCTGGCTGAGTGTGGTGCATGGCCAGCACATGAAGATGGAGTGCACCACAAATACATAGAGAAGAAAACACACAGTGAGCCCTCTGTGCATGGAAATGGCCCCAAGCTGAAGTGCAGGAGATGGAAAAACAGCCTTGGATTTAGGAACACCCTGTGACAGTCTTGTCACCCCCGAGGCTGGGTCTGGGAGAATGGGTGAGGGACCACGAGGAGTTGCAGCTTCCAGGGCAGGACCACTGTACCCAGTGGTTCTTGGCCCAGAGCAATGCCAGCCACTGTCAGCTGGAACTGGAAGAAGACAGACAGACCCTAAAGCCTGGCCACAAGACCTAAGACTGACAAATTCAAATTGAAAAAGATTCTCTAAACCATACTGGTGAGGCTGGGATAGTCTTCTCCCACCAGTGACACCAGTCCAGGAGATGCTGCAGAGGGAAAGCCATGAAGGCTTCACCGGTGGCCTGGGGCAGGTAGGCAGTGAGGGGTGAGAGGCAGAGTGATGAACCTGCTGTGCCACTGCTCCCTGCCCAGCACAGCCCCTTCCGCTGCCCGAGCAGCACCCGCTGCCTGCGGGATGCTGGCTGGGAGGAGGACAAGCCCTGGGAGATACAGGGCGAGCGTGTGTGTGTCAGAGAAGCCCCTGGCCGCTCGCTGTGTTGTGGCAGCAATAGCGTGTAAAGCGCTGCCTGTGCGAGAGGAATCGCGTGTCAAGCGCTCCCCGGGGCCGCGGGATCGCCGCCGCCGCGCCCGCCCCGCGCGGGGCCGAGGCAGAGCAGCGGAAGGGGGCTGGAAGCGGCGTCTCCGCAGGCAGCCCACCTGCCGGGCAGGGAGGCAGGGGCTGCCGCCCTGGGCACAGCCAGGCTCCCCCAAACTGATGACATGCTCCCAAACCTGCCCCGCCAAGCCAGGGGGGCAGTGGGTGTTGGGGTAAGAAGTGGGTCAGTGCATTGAGGCTGCTCATCTCAGCTCTCGTCCTCTCATAACTGTTTATTCCAGCAGACTGGCTTGGACCTGTAGCCTGTTGGAGGTCATTCCTGCTGCAGCACATCGCCTCCCCTCACAGTGTGGGCAGGAGGTCATGGAAACCCCTGTGCCCTTGGCTGAGGGCATGGAGGGCTGGGGGACATGATCTCCCCAGGCTAAAGGTGTCACTGTCACATCTTGAGCTGCACCCAATTGTCACAGCACACGTAGGCAGACTGAAAAACCATCCCTGGAGCCAAGTGACAGTCTCTGAATGGCACTTGTTGAAGGCCAATGAATCAACCTGTAAGAAAGGCCAGAGCTTTTCCCAGAGCAGAAAAACCCTAGAGAGGATGGACTGGATTGTTGCAGCAGGGAAAGAGCAAAATCACACAGTCCAGGGGCTTTGTGGTTCTGGGGCTGTCGTGAAACAGGACTCAGCCAAAGATTTTTGTTGGAAGGGCTACCCGGAGATCCACAGCCCAGCCCCCAGCTCCAAGCACGGCTACTTCAAAACTAGATCAAGATTGCCCTTGGGCTGAAAGTCTTCACCAGTGTGGATTTTTTGGCCCTCACCAGCACTGCCTTGGAAATTCTACACATGCACACAATTAACAGCACAGGTGCCATTCAGGGGTCAAAAGCAGAGGAGAGTTTTCACCTCTCCTGCAAAATTACCCATCCGTTTTCAGAGATTTGAGCATTTACATTTGTGCAAAATTCTGGTGCCTTGGATGCCTCCTGCGGCTGGTTGCCTGGGAAGAAGACTAGCAAGATCCTGCCATGCATGAGCCATGTTCTCAGGTGTGTGGATGGAGCTAGGAAGGAATGGCTGTTCCTGCACAAGAAAAGCTGAGGCAAGTTGGGATGCACAGAGTTTCAAAACTAAAGGTACACATCAGCTCCAAGGTTGCCCTGGGAAAGCACAGGGACAGAGAGAGGCTCAGGAGCACTGCAATCTCTGCTGTGTCCCCTTTTCTCAGCCCCTCAGAGCAGCTCTGAGAAGCTGCTAGCACTCACGTTGTCCCAGATAAGTGAAAATTTGAACAGTAGGAACGTCCTTGCTAGGTACAATTAGCTGCCTGAAATAGCCCAGCGGAATTCTCCAGAGCCAGGCCTGGTCATTAGGAAAATCATCAGGATCTTACTGAAGAGAGAGCATTTATCAGCCTGTTTGGGACCTGACCCTGTGTCCCTGGAGCAGGAACAGGAGCTGTGTCCTTGGTGCAGGAGGTCTCTGGTTGCACACCTTCTACTGTATCCTCCACACCAGGCAGGGCCCAGCCACCTCTTCCCGAGCAGTGCTGCTCCACGTCCCACCGTGCCCAGTCCCTGCCCTGGTGAAAACCCCTCTGCATTTGGCGTGGGAATGAGCCCTGGGAACGCCAGCTTAGGGAGAGGGAGGCAGGCAGATGCCAGCTCACTCCAGAGCTGCAGGAGACGGCAGGGGCCAGCAGTGGCAGGGCCAGGGGCGGAGGCAGGAGAGGCAGACTGCATGCAGCAGGAGCAGCCGGCAGCAGCGGGTGGTTAATCAGCCGGCTGCTTCCGTGACTGAGCTCCGAGCTCACAGAAAAGAGCTCCAGAGAGGAAAAGGCTTCTCACTCATGAAAGAAACATCAGGGCTAATTGAATCCGGGTCCAGCCCAGCAGCACGCGACAGGCCACGGTGCCTCATTCATATTTCATGCTTTGCTCCACTTTGGCAGTATAAAGGATGGTGCAAAAGGTGAGGGAGCCCTGCCTGGCATGGGGAGAACCCCAGGAGCATGAGGAGTGGCCAGGGGAGAGAGGAGCCAAGGGCTGGATCACACATGGGCTGGGGCTGTGGGAGGGACTTGCCAGGGAGTCAGTGATGTCCCAGGTAAGTTTGAGTCAGTGCTCACCCATTTCAGGTTCTGGCCTCTGCAGGTCAGTAAAGCAAGTGGGATGCATGGGAGTCTGTGGCTGCTGAAGGCTTTTCCTGGCCCCTGGATTTGGGCAGTTGCTCCTCAGTGCTGCTAGAGGTGGGTGAGAACCCAAAGAAGTCCAAGCAGATCATGGCTAGCAAAGTGAGAAGGCAGCCCCTATGACAGACAATGACTGAAGCCTGTTTGCCTCCAAAAGCACCTCTTTAGAGGCTTTACCCTTGTCTGGAAGAGACTGGGGGGGACCCTACTGAAGTGAGGTGGGGTGTGGGCACAGATCCCATCAGCAGGCACAGGGACACTGCTGGTGCTGGAGAGGCAGATTGCAGGCAGGACCCTCAGCCCATGGCAGGAGGTACTGAGGTGCTGGAGCATATCCAGAGCAGGGCAATGGAGCTGGGGAAGGACTGGAGCACAAGTCTGAATGGAAACAGCTGAGGGAGCTCAGGCACTCAGTTTAGAGAAAAGGAGGCTCAGGGGGTCTCATCACTCTCTGCATCTACTTGAAAGGAGCTTGGAGCCAGGTGGGGGTCAGGCTCTGCTCCCAGGTACCTGTGCCAGGGGAAGTTCTGGTTGGATATTACTGAAAATTTCTCCACTGAAAGGGCTGTCAGGCATTGGCACAGGCTGCCCCGGGCAGTGGTGGAGTCACCACTCCTGAAAGTTTTCACAAACCTTACAGATGTGGCACATGGCTACAGGGTTTAGTGGTGGCCCTGGAAGTGCTGGGTTTAGTGGTTGGACTCAATGATCTTACAGGGATTTTCCAACCTTAGTGTTCCTATGATTCCAAAGTTTCTGCTGTGCAGCAGCAGAGCATTTTCTGTGAATAGCTGTGGGGGGAATTGGCTGCAAACTCCCAGCAGGAATGGAGGAGGGAGGCATGCAGGGAAGGCTGATGAACCCATGATCAAGGCTGATAAGCAGGAAGAGATAAAGCAGGATTAAAGCACACAAGCTGGAAGTTAGACAAACGGGCAGGGAGCCATCCCCACTCCTCTTGGAGCTCTGACAGAAGGCACAGAAGAACAAGACAGGAAACTCCCATTTTAGCTCCACTTGGCCCATTCCTGGTGCTTCTCTTCAGCATGCCCAGAACAGTACAGCAGCTGGTGGCAGCTGGTGAGCCTGTCACTGGGAGAGCCTGCTGCCTTTCCTGTGCCAGGTTTCCAACTCCCAGTAGTACTTTCTGCTTTGGGTTTTCTTAGAATCACAGAATCATTAAGGTTGGAAAAGCCCTGTAAGACCATCAAGTCCAACCACTAACCCAGCACTACCAACTCCATCACTAAATCATGTCCCCAAGTGCCTCATTCACATCTCTTTTAAATCCCACCAAGGATGCTGGGGAACCTGTGCCAATGCCTCACCACCCTTTCAGGGAAGAAATTTTTCCTAATATCCAACCTAAACCTCCCTGGCCCAACTTGAGGCTGTTTCCTCTTGTCATATCCTGTGCTTCCACGTGGCTCAGGGATGCCATGGAGATTGCATGGAGAAGCAGCTGATTTTGGTGGAAATATCACTGAGCCTGTGGCTGTCTGCAGGACATTCCATCCATCCCAGCACTGTAGGAATGTGCCCCCTCTTGGCAGAGTGACTAAATTATTCTTTGTCTGCTTAGAAAAGCAAAAAGCCCAGAAGTTTCTCTCCCAGTTTGGTACAAAGACACCTCATACAACCTTTGGGACTTCACCTCAGACCTGGGGCTGCCGAGTGGACAGAGGCCAAAAGGTCCCACCTAGGTAATTCACTAGAAAAGGAAGAGAACAAAGGAAATAATTACTCTTATGGGGTGTTTTAGCAGGAGCAAGAACCTCTTGCCCCTGGCTCAGTTTTTCTCTGTAAGAGCTTTGTTATTTTATCTTTTATTAAACCTTTTTCTGTTTCTAGCACTACCTCAGAAGCCATCCTGCTAATTTTACGCCATTTGGGGTAGCTGGGCTATCTCAGGTGTGATAGGTTCTGTGAGAGCTCATAAGAGCTGGCCTGAGGAGAAACACATCACACCCCCTTCCAACCCTGCCTTATTTCCACCCCTACTCCAAGCCTCTGTCAGGAGCACAAAACCCAGCAGAGATCCTCCTGCAGTTCAGTGGCAGCTGGTGGGTCCTGCCCTCCACAAGGTGTGTCTTGGCCACCAGCCTGGTGTCCTGAGCCCTCCAGCTGTTCTCCAGGGGTGACCAGGCTCCTTGCTGTGGCCAGATATGTGGTGGAAGCTCCAAGAGTAGAGTGCAGACAGGTGCCAGTGAAAAACCTGAGGCCCCTGTACTACATTGCTGTCTCCCTGCTTTCAGCCAGAAGCCACCTCCTGGGCTCCCAAAGCTTTCCATCCAAAGCTGATGACTCATTTTGGCACCAAGGGCACTGTCAGGCAGCTCCCCCCAGCTCAGCAGGTCAGTAGCAGGGAAGACACCTTCTCCCCAGGGCAGATCAGTCCTACATCAGGAGGACACCGAGGCAGGGACTTTGCCAATCAGGGGTGACAGAGCCGTGCAGGAGCAGGGAGATACCATCACAGGGGAAGAGCAAAGGAAGGACTGGCAGGGGCAGCCACTGAGGCTGGGGCTCATCAGAGATTGCCACGAGGCTGTGGCTTCCCTCACTCTCCTCCCAGGGCCACAGAGGATGCTAAAATGTTCAGGGGTAGTGGCTGAAAAGGTGATTGAACCCTCCAGACTCCAGGCCTCCCACAGGTCTGGGGTGTTAGGCAGCATCCCACACTGTGACCTGTGCACAGGGAGAGGGCTGGAACTGAGGACCAACAACCCCACATGTAGCCTACAGCAGCAAGGAGCTCACTTGAGGGCAAACCCAGCCTCCTGGAGGTGACCCAGAGCAGGGCGTACCTGTCTTGTCCCCATAAGCTGCAGGCTTGCATCCCCAGCTCTGCCTCAAGGGAAGGTACTGAAACCACAACAGGGAAAAGAAGGATTCAGGTCAAGCAAACAAAAATACCAGCAATTTCCTGGATGGTCTCTCCAGATGGAGCCTTCCCTACCTCCTCTTCCCACTGAGTGTAAACTCATGATGTGTCTGCTCTCATGTCCTACGCTTGAGCTTCCAAAGCCCACACAAAAACACAGGCACAGTGAGAGAGAGCCACAGCAAGATCTGTGGGCAGTCAGCACAGGTGCCTCCCATGGACACTGAACTTTCTTTAAAAACTGTGAATGTCACCCCAGCTGTGATTCTGGCCCTTAAAAACCTGTCCCAGGTGCCAGCCCTGTGTACCAGTCCTTTCCATTGCTCTTAAATTCCACAGTGTCCCCCAAGCCCCCCACAGTGTCCCCCAAGCCCCCCAGCGCCCCTTGCAAAGCTCTGGGATGTAGAGAGGCTTGAAAAGTAAATGTAGACACAGACATGGTAGTGGATGTGAATACAGACATGGCAGTGGACCTGGAAAATGGAGAACAAAAGATGCAGGACTAGAGAGAAGCAGCTGGTGCAGAGCCTCTTGTCTTCCGAAGACTGTTTCATCAGGCTGGTGGAGAACTGGGCCTGCTGCTGCTCATCCTTGAGCTGCTTCTTTTCACCCCAACAGCTTTTTCCTCAGCACAGGCCCTCCCCATTGAATCACAGAAGCAAAGAGAAGTTTGGGTTGGAAAATACCTTAAAGCTCATCCCATTCCACTCCCTGTCGTGGACCGGAACACCTTCCACTGTCCCAGGCTGCTCCAAGCCCCATCCAGCCTGGCCTTGAACACTTCCAGGGACAGGGCAGCCACAGCTTCTCGGGGCAACCTATGGAGGGCCTCCCCACCCTCACAGGGAAGAATTTTTTTCCCAATATGCCATCTAAACATAGTCTCTTTCAGTTTGAAGTTATTCCCCTTTGTCCTGTCATTCTCTGCCCATGAAAAAAGTTAAAATCCCTCTTTTTTAAGCCACCTTTATGTACTGGAAGGCCACAATGAGATGTCCCAGTTATAGGCTGTGAGAATAAAGGTTTTTTCAGACTGCACCAGAGCTCTGGAACGGACCAGGATCCAGCTGTGGATTCTCAGCAAGGGCAGGGTGGGCAGGGAGGGCTCTGTTCAAGGACAGGATCAGTCCCTGTTCCAAAGCTCATGTCAGGTCTTTGCTGCTGAAACGAGGATGTGTAAAGGCTGAGGATGAAATTTTGTCAGTGGTGGGGAGAGGATCAGACTGAAGGCACAGTTTTACAGGGCCAGGGAGCAGGCAGCTGTCAGCTCTGGAGGGCTCGTCAAAGCTCCCCGAGCTCCCAGAAGCACACCCTGAGATTGCTCAGCCCAGCCACGTCTGTCTGTCCATCCTGTCCTCCCAGAGGTGGGTGTCTCTGACAGGCTCTGTGCAGAGAGAAAACAAAACCCAGCTCCCCCCAGCCCAGGCCCCTCCTGAATACATGTGCAGGGAATTTCAAATGTGCTGCAACTCTGCTTTTCCCAGGAAGGAGCTCTGTGCTGCCATCCTCTTGCAGGCAGTGTATTGTCCCTGTCACAGCTGTCCTCCTTGGGCACTGCCCTGCTCAGAGGACACTCTCAGGGAGGTGAAACAGGACTCACAGAACCTGAGACTGGGAGAGATCCTGCCATGGGCAGGGACACCTTCCACTGTCCCAGGCTGCTCCAAGCCCCATCCAGCCTGGCCCTGGACACTTCCAGGGACGGGGCAGCCACGGCTTCTCTGGGCAACCTGTGCCAGGGCCTGCCCACCCTCAGAGCACAGAATTTATTCCCAATATCTAGTCCTTATATCCTAATATCATCAGAATGTCTAACATCCTAATTCCTAATATCTGGAATGGGCACATTGCCTAACCCTGCCTTCTTCAATTTTAAAACCATTCCCCCCTTTTCCTATCACTACATGAGTACCATGGAATCCCTGACCACCCCAGATGTTTTCCCACCCTGCCCACTGCCCTCAGTGGGCTGTGAGGAAGATGAAGGAGAGGAGGTGGAAGGCTTTCAGGGAGCATCTGAACAGAGGGTCAGGAGAGCAGGGGCAGGAGAGGGGTATGGAAACCAGAGAAGGTGAGCTACAAGAAGTCTCGTGGTCGCTTTCTTCCAGGACAGTGTCTCCAGACTCATTGCACACTGGAAGCAAAGCTTTGCCCGCAGAGCGCCGTCCCACGTCCCTGTTCCATGCCTTCTCCCAGCCATGCGCAGAGACACGCTGAGCCTGCCACTGTCTTTTCTGCGGGGGCACTGCTGCCTCACTGCTGTCAGCTCTCCCGTGCAGCCTGGACAAACGCCAGCCCCTCCTGCTGCTGCCTGTGCCACACCCGGCTGAGCCCACGGCTGCTCCAGGGCATGGGGGACAGGTACGGCTCGGGGGAGGATGCTGCCTACTGCTGAAGTGCCAAGCCCTTGTTGCTGAAAAAGGTGGAAGGTGGGGAAATGTCTCAGAAAGCTGTGTGATGACATTTAGGTACTTTATATGCAGCATTTATCATTATTAATGAGTTGTGCTGCTTAGAGAGGTTTCACTGCCTGGAAATTTCATAGGATGGGCAGGGCTGGTGAAAGGGACCTCAAGGTTCTCCTGTCCAGCATCATGTTTATGGTGTCACTGTCACTTGTCACAGGTCAGGTTGTCCTGCAGCACTGTGTGTCCCATCCAGGGGTGCAGCATGTCCTGGCTGAGCGTGGCTGGAGTCCTGCCAGCCTCTCCTGATTATGACTCTTCTGCTGCCTCTCCACTGCCAGCCCCAGCCCCTGGGGCACCCTGAATGGGCAATCCCAGCCCACTGCAAGCACAGGTGGGTGTTGATCACTGTCACAGTGCAGGCAAAGCAGCTGAGACATGGAGGGGCGAGAGTTCCATTTCTGGCTCAGAAAGGAGCAGGACTCAGAAAGCACCAGGAAATAAGGCAGGAACAGCACTGAGGAGATTCACACCTCCCCTCAGGCTGGATGTCCCTTATCCTGACAAAGCCTGAGAGGGTCTATGCTGGGAATGACAAACCATGTCTGTGCCTGTTCCCTGAAGTACCAGAGCACTGATAAATGAAAGGGCCTGGAAAAGCAAGGATTCAGGGAGGAAGGTCAGGTATTGACAGGAGCAAGGGCTGGGGTTTTTTTTGCTTGGTGAGAGCATGCACAGAAATGTGCCCATGGGCAGAGAAGGGGCCACACACCAGCAAGTCCCATCCTGTTTTCATCTCTCTGAGCAGAGACACCAAAGATTTCACTAGAGCTTTTGTTTCCTTTGCAAAGCCTGTGCTCAATGAACTTTTGCCTCTACTTACGAAAAGCCCTTTTGCACACCAGGCACAGCTTGCCCTGGGCTCTTATTTCAGCTACTGCCCCACTCAGGCCTACCTTGACTTCCCTGTGCTTCTTATCTCCTGTTCCTCCTCCTGCCTCAGCCACATCCTACTTCACCTGAATCTGTTCTATTCACTTTCCTTTTCCCACCACCCATCCCTCCATCTCTCCTGAAGAACTCCACTCCCTGAGCAAGGTGCTTCCATGCAATGTTTACACCTCTCAGAGACAGGACTGCAGCAGTGGAGCTGGTGGACTTTTGTGTCCTCTGAAGTATCTGCAGTCAAGGAGACTGCTGCTCTGCTCCTGAGACCCTGCAGAGCCCAGAGATCTCCAGGTCCCCAGCAGTGGGGACCTCTCCCCACACCCCAGCAGTGTCACATCAAAGAGCACAGCCTTTTTGTTTAGGCCCTGTTTGAAGTTTGCTGCTAATTTTTGGTATGCATGGAGTGGTGTTTGGCTTGTTCCTGGAATAAATGCCCATTGCATTGCTCTTAAATTATTGGAGACCTCCAATTTTAATCTTTTATTCATAATCTTCTTCTAGCTCAGATACAGAAAAAAACATGTAAATTCAAAAGTTACAAGAATTGAAAATTTCATAAGTGCTGCTGACCCTTCACTGGCAGCTCTGAATGTGAGAGAAATAAAGTAATTGTAGTGAGGAACCTGTTATGTTTGCCCAATTATCCAATCACAAAATAAAAGGCCAAACAGAATTAAATGTAACAATAATTTTAATAAAATTTAAATGAAATAATTGAAAAATATAAACTTGAATATATTCAATAAATTGACAATATAATTTGGTTATAATAGAATATAGTCTGGTTCGGGTAATGACGCATAAGCAAAATTACCGCGGGGTACGGAGCGCGAGGGCCGTGGGACCCCTGCCACCTCACGTACAAGCTTGCCAAGCCCAAAATTCCCCTCTTTATACTGTCTATTATCAGCATCTCCTCCTATTTTCGATTCCTCACACTGGTGTCTCCACCCTCATCTTCATCTTCACCGCGCATGCGCCACCATCTTTTAGGGGGTCGCACCACTCTTTGGGGGTCGTCCAGATGAAGGCCGCTCCTCTTCCTCAGGTGTCCTTCATTTCACCTTTGGGTTACACATGCGCACCAAGCTAATATCATATATGCCAAAACAAAAATTATACAAGCCAATATAATAAATCTTGTAAATTAACATATTTCTGATTTCCACCCAAGTTTCTCTTCTTTCAGTTAATTTTAGCAAGCTTTATCTGACTCCTTTTCCTGCCTCGAACATCTGCAGAAGATAATGGGGGGGTGGACCCTTCCCCTCCGCTTTCCTAGCTCTTTACCTTTTTAACCATTTTGTTATCTCCAAATATTGATTACTATATCCATATTAATTACTGTTTCAATTTTATCAGCACGAATCACACCTATTTATCACAAACCTCATTTTTGATAACATGTTTAGAGGACCCAGGCATTAAATGGGGTTTCACACGTTCCTGCTGTGTGTCCATGAGAGATGTCATCAGTCCTGCTGGGCAGGGACCGTAATCCTGCTGCTCCTGCCTCTCTGTCATCTCCTGCCTCTCCATCTCATCGCCTCTGCACTGAGGTGTGAGCTCACCTGGTGATCACCTGGTGACGTTGGGACATCCCTGCCTGTGTTGCCTCACCCACTGGTCCCCAAGCTCGTGTCCCATTGGTCACCAAATCCCATCAACCCAAACTGCCTTGGTCCTGCCATGTTCCCTCAGCTCCTGTCCGGGCACAAAGGCCACTGCTCCCCATGGCCTGTACCACACCCCTCACCTCTCCTTCTTAGAATTGTGATAAATATATATTAAATTCGTGCTTGTAGAAATATATATTAAATCATGTTGGTAGAATGTATGTTATAAAAAGCACCCAGGTTTTAGAAATCTTACAAAGGGGTTGGGAAATCAATTACCTCACTGGATTGTAAAACACAGGTGGTCACTGAATAGGAGTGCTAATTTGCAAGTGAAGGAACTTGCTCCTGTGGAAACTTTGATCATCCAAGGAATCTCAGAACATCCAAGCCATCATCGGCCAGTAAGGACCTCAGATAACCGAGCACAGCCCCTGACTCGAATGTGAATACCCAGCTCCCGTAACTCGACTTTCCATGTATCTTTTCCCCGGACTCTGTATTGTATTCCCCAAGACAGCTTTGTCCGAGCAGGAGACGGAATTCTTCCAACACCGGAGGACAGAGGACTGCATGAATATTCTAATCTTTCCCCAGACGAGGTTCTGTCTACTCGAAGATAGGATTCTTCCAACACTGGACAGGGGATGAAGACCACATGAATATTTGGGAGAAAGAAAGAAACAAAGGAAACTTCGCTCTGGGCAAGAAAAACAGTATATAACCAGGTCTCACTGAACAGACTTTGTGAACTCAGTAGATCTGATGTGAGAGGGGATCAGATCTGTGTTCACCCAGTGTCAAGTCCCAGGCTTGGTGCTGACCCTTTGATTGTGGCTGGCAATGATTGTATTTCGATTCACAAAATAAAATCTATCTTCTTTGAATTTTAATCTGTCTTTCTCAAATTATTGATTTGGCCTTATCTGGTTGTTGCCTATAAGAGAACCATGGAATGACAGAATCATGGAACATTCTCAATTGGGAGGGACCCACAGGGATCATCCAGCTCAACTCCTGGCCCTGCCCAGGACACCCCAACAGTCCCATCCTGGGCATTCCTGGAGCACTGTCCAAAGGCTCTTGGAGCTCTGGCAGCCTCGGGGCTCTGCCCATTCTGTGGGGAGCCTTGCAGTGCCAGCACCCTGTGGGGGAAGAACCTTTCCCTGACAGCCAGCCTAAACCTCCCCAAGCACATCTTCTGCCATTCCTTTGGGTCCTCGGTTCACCCATCCTTTGCACCATTCTGTGCTTGGGAAGGAATATTACCTGTTGTTACCTGCTCAGTGCCACCCCCCTGCCCACTCCCTGCCAGGATCACGCTTCAGGACAACTTTGTGAGAGGAGGTTTAGAATTCAGGGAGGAAATGAGAGACATGATGAGAAATAAGAAATCTTTAAAAGACTCTGGAGTCAGGCAGACAACAGTGAGTGCTGGGAACAATTTCACCTTCTTTCAGCATTAGCAAAATGAAAAAACTTGTCATGGCTGGTATTCGAGATCAACAAGTTCCAAAGCCTTTACCCTTCTCACAAGGTTCCCATGTGGTGTGCAACTCCTTTGTCCTTTTAACTCAGTAAACAAATTCTTGCTTTTCGTTTTTTTTTCTTTCTGAAATGAGCAGGATGGTGTGTAGGGAAATACTTCCAGCTCTGCATCCAGAAACTTTTCTGGCACTTGCAGATTATCTGCAATTCTATTCTGGAAGGACCATCATAAGCAGGAGATGTGCACTGGGGGTTCCCAAAACACAACTGCCAGGAGTTTTCACCCAGGAAAGTTAAGAGGCTTTGTTGTTTGAATGGATATTGGGGATTTTTGACAACCTGTTCAGAAGAGGTTGGTGTATGATGGCCCAACAAACTGCTGAGGGTGCAGAGGTGAGGATCCTGCTCACATGCACAGCAAATCCTCCCATCTCAGGCCGTGGGGGCTGGGACATGGGTCCCTGAGGAGCTGGGCTGTTGGGCTGTCCCCTGGCACTCCCTGAGGAGTGGGATGCTTCAGGGGGCGTCCCACGGACAGTGGGATGTACATGGTGTGACTGCAGGTTCAGTCAGGCTGCTTAGTGCAGGTTTACACCCAAAGGAGAGAGGTAGTCCCCCCCGCAGGAGGGGGTGAAGTGCCACTGCCTTCCTCCTTTTTCCTGTCACAGCAGGGACTGCTCTGAGATGTGAGACCTGGTCTCCTGGTGTGAGACCTGCCTCTCTGCTCCGAGTCCTGCCCCGTATTCCCAGGCCTGCAGCAGAAGTCAGGGTAGCTGCAGTCCCGGCTCATCTCTCCCCAAGCCTGGCTGGCTTGAGGTGGGGAGACATTGGGCTGGTGGCAGAGCAGGCACTTCTGTCATCCTGGGGTGAGCTATGATGTAATCTCAGTCCCTGATGGTGCTTTTCAAGACATGACCTATGGGACACTTCAAAACCCATGCAGAACTTTACCCATAATCCTTCCAAGAGTTAAAGCAGCAGCTGGGGCTGATATTTCTATCTTACATAAAATTATCCTGAGTAATTTATTTGGACATGATGCTAAACGACTGTGCTAAAAGCAAGGAGAGAAGGTGGTTTGGTAATGCAGCCTTCTTGGCAGACTAAGCTGGTATGTGATCAGACAGGACTCGTATCAGGGAAGCCGAAGCCGAGTTCACCATCTGTTCCCGGCAGCCCTGGAACGCATCTGACCCAGCAGAGCTGCGCGGGGCTGGCTCCGACCGGAGCGAGCTGGGGCAGAGGCGAGGCGGCTCCACGCAGGGCTCGGCAGGGCCAGACTGCCACCTCCAGGCACACGGAGCTCACAGAGCCTCACCTCCTAATGACACAGCCAAATCGGGCCCGGGCAGCTGCAGGGGAAATGCTTCCGAGATGAGTTACTGGAAGCCTGAGGTAATGCTGGTGTGAGAAGGAAAAAAAAAAAAAGCTGTTTTACCAGGGAAAGACCAGCTCCCAGTGGTGCAAGATGGGATAAAATCCTCTTGGGGGACATTTAAGTAGGTGTGAAAATCCTGAGGTCTCTTTTGGTACAGGAAGGGGTTTATTTCCTGGTGTATCTGAGTGAGGGTGTCCATCACCTCTACTGGGATCGAAGACTTTGCCTCTTGACCAGCCCTTTCCCCAGAATCCTCTTCTCAAGGGGTTTCCTGCTGAGCCAATTTCTCTCAGCCATCAGGATCCCTGGGTGCATCCCTGGCCCCAGCCTGGCCAGATGGGAGTGCAGGAAGTCTGAAAACACGGCTCTGTGTCCTGAAGAAGTGTCTCCAGTGATGGACCTTTGCCAGACCAGCAATTTCCTGGCAGTACTTTTAAAAATGACACAACTGTGCCTCATCTTCCTGAGGCTGTGAGCAGGGTGATGCCCTAAGCATGATGTTCACAGGCTTTGACAAAGTGATGCTGTAATGACCAGGCCCCTCCCCACACAAAGCCTGGGCTGAGTGCCCCTGCCCCTGCCTAGGGAAGGAGCCAGGCACCAGCATCATCCACCCTTCCAAATGTTTGGTCTAAGAAATGTAAGAAAATCTCATACGTTTTGCAGAATGTGGACACTGGCTTTATTAATAACTGAAATACAGTAGTGAAATGTGTGTCCTCAGTGAACAGTAATAGGTTCCAGCATGCCCAGGCTGTCCCACTGTGCACAGTGACAGCACTGCACCATGAGCAAGGTATGATGCAGTTGCTGTCCCTGTCTGCATGATGTGATGAGAGTCTGAGCAGAACCTGCACAGGTGTGTGCACTGCACAGGATGAGGTGACCTTCAGAGATTCCATCTAACCATATTTATCACAGAATGGTTTGGGTTGGAAGGGACTTTAAAGCCCACCTTGTTCCCCACCATGTGTCAGGGACACCTTCCATAATCCCAGTCTGCTCCAAGCCCTGTCCAGCCTGGCCTTGGACACTTCCAGGGATGAGGCAGCCACAGCTGCTCTGGGTAAAGGAGAAGGATTAGGAGAAAGTCAGGGTTATAGTGATGGGAAATGTAAATACAGAAATGGGAGAGGTGAAGGGGAATGCAGAGCACAGGACTTGAAAGCTCATTCCTCAGCACAGGGGACACTGACCTGGAGCAGCTTGTCCAGCCTGGGACCTATGCTTCTGTAAAGGGGCACCAGAGAGAGTGGTGTGAGGGGGGACTGTGAGGAAGGAAGCTCTGGATGGGCTGGCATTCCATCTGACAGTGTGCAGGCAGGCTGGGGTAGGACAGAGCCCTGGGCTGGCCTTTCCTCATGTGTGGGATGGGGAGTAAGACTGGGGCCAGTGAACAGTCACCTCTGTCCTTGAAGCGTGGCAAAGGCTGGGAGCACGTGAGCCGGCAGTGACAGCTTTAGAGACAACCCCAGCCTGTGCTGGGGGGCCCTTTTTCTTTTATAGGGCATTTCCTAAAAATGGTGCTTTCTTTGTCCTGCAATTCATTTGCTGGTAAATCCTTCTCTGAAGGGCAGCTGGAACACAGCTAAACACCTTCAGGAAGAGTTTTGCAAGCAGACCTACAATATACTTTAGCTCAGACTTCAGGAGATGAGGGCTGAGGTTTTACTGGTTTGGTTTTTTGGTGTTAATTTTTCTTCTTTCTAAAAAAAATTCTGCATCTCCAGAATAAGGTAATGCTGAGTCTAGGAAAACCTGCAAGACACCCCCGAGGTTCAGAGGAGCCTTTGCACACAAGGTATCTTGTTCTTGCATCATGTCCTGCATGAGACACTCCTACATAGCAATGACTTGGTGGCTTTGGGGAGTGCTCTCCCAGTCCACAGCACTACTCCCTGGGAGCCTACAAACATCCTCCAGGCTCTTCCCTGTCTCTGTGGGCCCATCCCATGGCTACTCCTGCTTTGCAGGGAAGCATCCTTCACTTGTGGGAGGCTTTCTGGAGCAAGGGAGGTGGGACTAGCTGAGCATCTCAGTGCTGGTCCCCCTGAAGCAGCTGGGGTGTCCCCTATCCTCATTGCAAGTGGTGACAGCTCTGTGCAGCCCAGCGACAGTAACAGGCAAGGAGATGGAGCATGGAAAGAGGGATTTTTATTGTCCAGGGGGAAGCACACACTCTGAACATAAAAGGCAAACCCTGCCCCACCATCCCCACAGCCAGGAGCAGCCCAGTGACCCCACACTGCAGGATCTGACTCATGAACCACCTGGAAAGGGGCCATCTGGCAGCTCCCAGCCTCAGATCCTGCAGCCCACCTGACTGGGGTTGTCCAGCAAACCCCAAGGACACAGGTGTGGCACTGGTCTGACCTCTGCTCTCACCAGTGTGTCCGTGATGGAGTCCCAAATGTTGGGAAGAGAGGACAGGGCCAGCACCCAGCCCCCTGTGCTGCAGGGCTTGGATGAGCTTCATCACATGCTGGCTGTGGGGAGGGAGTGTGCCAGGGCTGAGTGCAGGATGCAGGGTGCAATACAAATGAAACAACACATTGCATCTGTCCCCCTTACAAAAAGCTTCCATAGGAAGAAGTAAAGTACCCGCCATAGTCAGAGAATCCATCAGCAAGCACACAAGTGCTCTGCATGGAAAACCAAGCCAGCCCTGGACAGGCTGGTTTAGCCAGGGTTATTGCAGCTGAGAAATGGCTTTAACCCACCCCCCACCCCCTTGTGCCCAAACAGGCCTGGCAGGAACAGCCCTGAGGCCACATCCCACCAGCACCTGCCTTGGAGTGATGCTGAGTTTGCTGTGCCATGTGAAGGACAGGGTGCTGTGGGTCAGGCTGGACCCTGCAGGGAGCGTGGCTCCTCTCCAGTCTCTCTCCCCTCCTGTCACCCCCACCCCAGCCATGCTCCCAGCAGGTGTTTTTTTTTGCAGTGAGTTCAGCCCCACAACTGAGGCTTCTGTGCTTTGAGACCATTTTGTGTACTTAACATCCTACTTCAGTACAACAGTTCCCAAACCCATAGAAAATTGTATTTACACCAAAAGGAAACTCCCAGCCCACAGCCTGCCCCACTCCCTGGTTCATCTGCACCCAGCTCAGCCTCTTGGACCAGCTCCACACATCTTTGGAGGCCACTGCTCAGCACCAGGCAAGCTCACCCAGAGAGATGCTCCTGTGGAGGACAGACCACTCTCCCAGACACTGGGGTCACCAGCAGTGAGATCCTCTGTGCCCAGAGCCTCTGTGCCCAGAGCCTCTGTCCCCTCTGTCACAGGATGCTGTGATTGCAGCTGGAAACACTGTCAGGATCCCTTCTCTTCAGGTGATCCAGCAGCCCTGGGCACTGGCAGGCAGGTGATGGCACAGCTCTTGGGCTTCTCTAGGACAATATAACAAAGAAGAGCTGTTTCTCTGTCCCTCTATCATGTGACACGGGAGCACACTCTCCCATTCCTCTCTGTTGTGGGGGAGGCCAGGATGATTCTGCTGGCAGAGAAACCTGAGCTTGTGGCCCTAAAAATATGCCTGGGCTGCCTGGAGGGCTGTGCTGGATCCGTGGAGGAATAGTGCTGGTGGGTTAAAGAGGTGGGGAGTGTCCTGCAGCACTCCAGGGCTTCTTGAGTCTCCAGGCAGAAGGCTCTGGACAACTCTCTTCCCAGCTGGGAAGTAAGGTCTGAAGGCAGAGCCAGATGTTCCTGGCACTGCCACCTTGTGTTCTGTCCCCTGCCCTCCTGCTCTTGGTACAGGTGGGCCACCTTCACGCTGGTGCAGTTCAGGAGGCCCAGGCTGGAGTACGCTGGGAGGTACGGGAAGCAGGGCTGTCTCTGCTGTGTGCAGTATGTGGAGCCCTGCTCAGTTCGGAGATCCCAGGAGCTCCCCAGCTGCCTGATCCAAAGGAGCTGTGTGCCACGGCAAGCCCAGCCCACTGCTCCTGGTTATTGCTGATGTGTCTGATGCTCCTCCAACTGCAGGAGCAGCTGGACCATCCCACTGGGTGAAGGGGTTGTCTCCTGTCCTGCATAGTTGCGGGGAGATCCCCAGTCCCACAAGGAAATAGCACAGTCATGATGTGTCTGCTTGGAAGGCTGCTCCCCCCTTCACCTGGGGGAAGGAAGCAACAGGACCACCAAGGTATCTGGAATACCATGTTTCCACCAATGCTGAAATCACAGAGATGCTGGCAGGGCTCCAGCACCTGGTGCCCCTGTTCCTGCTCACTACCCTGCAGCCCCTTTGCCAGGGTAAGTATTAAGGAATGCCTGATGCAGCTCTGCAGAGCTTTTGGTCAGAGATGCCTCCTGGGGCCGTTTGTGTTCAGCAGCTGGGATCTCATGGCCTGGATGCTGCTCAGGATCTTCTTCTGGTGGCCCATCATGGTGATGCCCAGACTCCGAACATCCCTGGAGAACAAAGACACTGTCAAAGACACCTGTGCCAGGCCCCAGGGAGACAACTGCACCCCATGGACCAGCCCAGGGGCCTGTGCCTGGCTCTTCTCCACGTGCCCATCAGCACAAGGCTGGTCCTGCCGAGGGTCCATGGACGTCCTCCCAGGGACAGAGAGACTGCCATTCTCTTGGACATGTCCTCCTGACAAGGCCACTGTGACAGCCCTGTGGGGAGCAGGAGCAGGATCACTCCTGACAGGCTCGTAGATGACAAGATCGATGCTGTGAAATTGGATTCAGTTTTAGTGAGATGCCCTCAGATAACCCAGTCAGAAGGATGGATGATGAGCCTTCCCCATTCAAAAGATTCTCTGATGTGCATGAGAAACAAGGATCACTATCAACTCAATCCCAGAGCAAAGGCCCCATGTACAGCCCCGATCAATGCACTTGACAACTCTCTGTGTCTCTCTGCCTTCCCTTTCACTGCCACAGGAGCCACTATCCAGCAGCTCCATGCCTTTGGACAGGGAACAAGTCACCTTAGAGGCTGAACAGGCTGTCACTACTGGTAACAGCAAGGGATGAGGGATGTAAGCAAGTATAAGGGCAGGAGCTGGCATAGTTGCCTTCTTTTCTGGTACTGCTTGGATGCTCCACCTTGGAAACTCCCTAGATAGGTGGGAGATCGAGATTCTTACAGCAGGAGGGTGATGAGACAGATCTTCTCCAGCTCTACTTCCTTAACCCACCCTTGGTAATGTGTTAATGACCTTCCAGTGATGTCTCCCTCCTGGCTGCACTGAGCAGGGAGCCAGTCCTGTGCACAGGGGTCTGACAAAGATCCAAGGTAACACCCAGCTAAGGTTGTTTCCCAGTGATCCTAGAGAAGCTGTGCAGAATAGCACAGCCACACTCCAGTCCAGAGGTGCCTTTTGCAGGGAAAGAGGAGACAAGGAGACAGCAACCTCCTGCCGGACCCTGCTGTGACCAGGAGATTGGGCTAGCAACCCAGCCTGGAGCACGTTGCAACCTGAATGACCTCCTATGGGCCTATGGTGACATTAAGGAGCCACCACAGAGCACTGGAGGTGACTTGGAGTTCACAGTCTCTCAGTACAACTCCCACACCTTCCCTCAAAGCTCAGCCTTGGACATTGTCCCAAGTCTCAACACCATTTGCCTGGACATATGTCTCTAGAACCAGAGACCAGCTAGAACGAGTCAGCAGCGGCAGGACGGTCACTTTTTGGGGCTGGCGGGTTGGTGTGGGTCTGGGGACACCCAGACAGTGCTGTTTGTTCCCTGCTACTCACTCGATGTTCATGCGCATCACCATGCCCAGGGAGGAGTACCCAGCCATGGCAAAGTTGTCCCGGTAGTGCCCCAGTCGGATGGAGTCCAGCCAGTCCTCCACAGTCAAGCAGCCGGTCAGGTCAAGGAGACCCCTGTCCAAGCGTGTCTGGGTGAACCTGGGAGCAGAACAGAAGGGGCTGGATGAGAAAGGTTGGTCCGAGGTGACCAGGCTGTGAGGGCCACCTGAATGCACCTATAGAGTCAGGAAAACATTACTGTTGGAAAAGCCCTCTGACATCATCAACTCCAACTGTGGACTCAGCACTGCAAGGGCTACCATTAACCATGACCCCAAGTGCCACATCCACACCTCCAGGGATGATGACTTCACCACTGCCCTGGGCAGCCTGCGCCAGGGCCTGACCACCCTTTTTGTGAAAAAAATTTCCCTAATATCAAACCTAAACCTCCTGTGGCACAACTTGAGGCCATTTTCTCTTTTCCTGTCCCTCATTCCCTGGGACCAGAGGCCAATTGCTGCCCAGCTGCACCCTCCTATTAGGGAGTTGTGGAGAGCCAGAAGGTCCCCCTGAGCCTCCTTTTCCCCAAGCTGAGCCCCTCCCAGCTCCCTCAGTCTGGAGCCAGGGTGCTCCAGACTCTTCCCCAGCTCTGAACACACTCTAGGCCCTCCATTTTTGTCTTGTCATGAAGAGCCCAGAACTGACCCCCAACCCCAGGATTCAAGGTGGGGCCTCACCAGTGCCCAGCACGGGGGAAATCACTGTCCTGGTCCTGCTGGCCACATTATTCCTGATCCAGGCCAGATACCATTGGTCACCTGCCCACCTGGGCACACAGCTGTGACACAGCTGATCTACAGATCGTGCAAAGCAGAACAGAGAGAGCCCTAGCAGGCAGATAAAGGCAGGGATACTGCTGCACAGACACTACTGCATTTCCTTGGCCTTGGCATGGCGATGCCATGGTGGGAGCAAGCGGATGAAATGCAGGAAGTTCCTCACTACCCACCACAACCTATGTCCGTGGGGCCTGTGCATGTCCATGCTCCCAAGGGCCATTGGTGCTGCAGCCAGGCAGGACTGCAGCCCACATGCTCTGACCCTTAGCCATTAGCCATTAGCCCCTGCTCACACAGGGGTCAGGGAGCCCTCACCTGTTCATGGTGCCCGCGCACTTGAGATTGTCGGGGTTGCGGATCAGCTTGTCCAGGATGCCGACAATCTGGGAGAAGCGAGGCCTCTCGCTGCGCTCCTTCTGCCAGCAGTCCAGCATCAGCTGGTGCAGGGTGCTGGGGCAGCCCATGGGGGCAGGCAGGCGGTAGCCTTCCTCCACAGAGTTAATGACCTGGAAGCAAGCCACAAGCTGCAGTGGGGCTGCACCCCCATCCCACTCCCAGCCCCGCCGATGGGGAGATCCATGAAAGCTGCTGGGGCCGTGGAATGGGAAGCAGAGGGATGTGCACAAGCTCCGTGCTACACAAGTGAATGGCTGCGTGCAGGCTCTGTGCAGAGCTGGCAGCAGGCTGGACATCACACACACGCAGGAAATCAGTGCTATGACAACAGAGTTGTTTAGTGGTCCAGTGGCCTAAAATACTGCAGCTTCCCTCCAGCAGACAAGCCGTAAGGGCTGCACTCACACTCAGTTTTTCTACAGCCAGGGTGTGGCACTGGTTGGCAAGGCTGGAGGAAATGCTGCTTGAAGAAATTTTGTGGAGGAGGTAGTGTAAGCCACTGCATTCATGCCCTGCTGTCATCAAAGCCACCACAAAATAAAAAAATAAAAAAAAATAGGAAGAGTTCCCCTTCCAGCAAATGGGGAGATTTATAGTCCTCATAGGTAAAAAAAGGAATCCTGTGGTTCTGGTTCTGCAGAGCCAAAATACTCATTTTACTGCCTCCTTTTGAAAATTTTGCCCTCAGGTTGTGCTCAGGATTATAACCTACATTTCCCTTCAGATTTTATGCTACTGTTGAGTGAGAGTGGCTCCACACAACTCAGACAAGCCCAAAGCCTACAGCTGGGTGGTGCTAGCCTGAGGCTCTCAGCAGACTCATTTGGACAATGGAAGGGATGGACGCCAAGCATTGGAACTGGCAGGCTGGTGCAGTGGGGCTGCAGTGATGCTAGGGAAGCCCTGACCCCTTCCAGGGACTGGAAAATGTGGCACAACATGAGCTGACTCTCTCCAGCCAGCAGAAAGGCAGGATTGCAGACAGCCACAGAGTGCACAGCCAGTGTGGCAGAGATCTCCTTGCCTGCATTTGTACTGGGAACTTAAGTCAGTGTCCCCAGGAATGGGGCAGGACTGGAAAGAGCCAGCAGGTAGGTCAATATATGAGCTCTGGTCACTCCTGGGTTCCATGGGACTGCAAAGGCAAAGGCTGTGCAGTGCAGGGATGGACTGCTGTCACCACAGAGGGGACATGCACCCTGTGCACAGCCCCTGGGGATGAATGCTGATTGTTGGGCCCCTGTTCCCAGCCCCCTGCCAGGCTGGCCTGGGGAAGGCAGGAGGAGGGGCAGGTTTGGTACCACTCACGTCCCGGTTGGTCATGTTCCAGTAGGGCCGCTCGCCGTAGGCCAGCACCTCCCACATGACTATTCCATAGCTCCACACGTCGCTGGCCGAGGAGAACTTGCGGTACGCGATGGCCTCGGGAGCTGTCCAGCGGATCGGGATCTTCCCACCCTGGAAAAGTCAGAGTGGAGGCTGAGAGCAGGCAGGGCTCAGCATTCTGAACTCTGCAGCTGGGACAGCTGTTGGACAAGTGATAAGCTGGGGTGGCATCTTCTAAAAAGGACTGAGGAGGTAATCTGCCCAAAATAAGCCCAGAGGTGTATGTGAAGGATGACCTCAAGGTGCTTCTAACAGAGCAAGGAGAACACTGTGCTCTTTTACAAGGTCTTCATGCACAATTTGGTTCCCCAGTGCTCAAGAGAGAAGGAATTCATCCAGAATTGTGGGCTACCAGAGCACACAAGCACAGAGCTGACTCTGTGTGCAAGCAGAGAGCCTGACTTTAGCAGACAAGGAGAGTGATGGGGTGTGCTCCCTGTCCCTCCCTGCTTTGACTTTCAGGCAAGGACTGAAAAGGCAGATGCATTCAATTAAAGTACCATGCTGACAAAAATCAGCAGTATATGGACTAAGAATGCTTTTAAGCTGGAAATGTGGTTGCAAGCCATCTGAAGAGGAAAGTTGCAGTGTAGGGGACATTGGGTGGGCTTCCCAGAGCATCTGGGGCAGGAATGGTGTGCCATCACCATTCAGGGATACCTGTATAGGGAGAGTTGCCTCTACCCAGGTAAGTCCTGCCTGCTCTGGCATTGCCTTGATAAGGACTGAAGATGAACAATGTGTCTTTTGGGAGAGTTCCTTGGGTGGAGCAATCTCCTGAGCATGTTGAAAACAACACAAGAGGAATACAAGTTTCTGAACACAAAATAAACCTCATTTGCAGGGTACCCTGACTGAGACCTCACCAGAGATCCTGACTGTGCCACTGCATCCTTGTGGTTCAGCTCTGCCCACAATAAGCACTATCCAATCTTCCTCCAGAGCAACCAGCTCTGGTGGGTTTCACTGCATCAAGGTACCCCAAAGCACCAGAAACCAAGCAGCAGGAACCTTCCCCAAAGTTAAATTATCTGGAATGACATGCTGTTTCTTGAGATACCAGAAGGAGCAGATGAATGCACAGACACACACACTCAGAGGGAGCCCATCTGGCTCAGCTTCTCCACTTTGCTGAAGCCAAGCAAAGACCATGAAGGGCCACGTTCTTTAGGCTGGACCGTGGTGCACTCATCCCTCAGAGCTACAGCTGCTCTGGGACATGCTCAGCATCAACTACCCCAAAGGAGCCTGAAGCTCTTTCTGCTTCTGTAGTCTTGGTCTTTCTGGGAAATGATGCTCGGACTCCTTTGCTACGGCTCCAAACTGGCCTCCATCAGGAGCAGTCTGTCCACCAGATGTGTTCCAGGGGAGCACACTACTTCTTTTCATGGCTAGAGAAGAGCAAAGAGAGCTCAATTTATTTAACATATTCTACGTTTTTCATGAAAATGCATTTCATTTTGCTCCTAATGACCTCCCATGGAGGAGGACATCAAGAAACAGAGCTGCCACGTTGGCTAGAAAAATCTCAACATGGCTTCACAGACAAAAGTGTCCTGCACGAAATAAAACCACAGGTTGCAAAATCAATTCCCACCTTTTCCACATCCATGAATGAGGCAGAGTCACATGGAAAAACCAGTGTGTGGCCACAGTGCTGAAGGGTGGACGAGAACACCCCACTATGGATTGATGGCTCTAGGACAACTGAGGATCGGATGGAGCTACACAGCTTAGGGAAGGACTCCAGTGGGGACACAGAGGCCACACACACCCATGGGAGCAGTTGGCTGGGAATGTTTGATAACTCCCTGTCCTGCTGCTCTTTGTTCACTGCACACTCAGTTCTGGGATGTCCCTGTGTCAAGGACAACGCATTAAGGCTCAGGAGCTCCTTGAGTTCACACTGTTGGCCCAGATATCACCAGGAAGTAACATCGCCATTCCTGCTCTACCTATTTTGACTTGAGAGTCTCTGACTTTTCCATGTGTCAGAGGCCTGGGGCAGCAACCAGCAGCAGGGACCAGCTCTGTGAGCCACCCACCGTGGTGGTGTACGCAGCATCGGGGTCGTCCTCCAGGATGCGGGAGAGGCCGAAGTCGGACACCTTGCACACCAGGTTGCTGTTGACCAGGATGTTGCGGGCGGCCAGGTCCCGGTGCACGTAGCCCAGGTCAGACAGGTAACTCATGCCTGCCCCAATGCCCCGCAGCATCCCCACCAGCTGGATGATGGTGAATTGCCCATCGTGCTTCTGGAAAGGAAATACCCCAGAGTTTGCTTGTGGTGCTCACCGCCATCCTGTTGGTGCTGCTGTCATTAAATCAGCCCCCCAGTGCCTGTCATCTTTGGCTCTGTACCTCCTCTGACCCCAGTGCTTCCTGCTTGTGCCCCTGCCCACTTCCTGCCCTCTCAGTGCCTCTGACACCTGCTCAGGCTGTTGTCCCTGCTTTTGCAGTGTCACTTCAGGGAGCCAGACACAATGCCTTGAGCCTGTGTCTGCTGGAGAGGTGGGAGCCCAGCACCCACAGCTCTCTCTCCACAGGGGTTTCACTGGCTGTGAGGCTGAGGAGCAGGAATCAGGCCCAGGGGATGTGCAGTGAATGAAAATACAAACTCGCTCCTTACCCTGAGGAAGGTGTCTAGTGAGCCGTTCTCCATGTATTCAGTAACAATCATTACCAATTTGCCTGCAGAAGACAAGGGAGGTCAAGTTAGCAGAGAAGTCACCTTCCTCCAGGAAGCCCAGTGCCAGGTTTTCATTGAGAGAGACATGAATTCAGGTCTGTGGGTCTTCTGCAGCCCCTCAGACTGGTGTCACCCCTGCACTGGGCAGGACTGTCCCAATGATGGGGATGTAGCAACAACCCAGACAGGTATCCCTCCCTCCAGGTGCTATTGACATGGCTAGGTCAGTTTCGTTACCCTGCTGAAATTTGCATGCCATTAGTGTAAGGCTTTGCATCAGAATGTGCCTTTTTGGAGGAAGACTTCAAATTATGATTCAGTACAGGCAGCCTTTAAAATAAATGTCTTTGAGTAGGACATCTCCCAAACCAACAACGATCTAGAGCACACTGCAGAGCATGGAACTGCCATGGGGAAGTTTGTTCTCGAAAAGAAGGCAAGGGGTGGCTGTCCCAGGTAAATGCAGAAATCTGAAAAGCCACTGGGGCAGTGAAGGATGGAGTGCACCCAAAGTGAGCCCTGACCCCATCTCCCAGGCTGCCCCCAGGGAGATGCATCCCAGCTCTGCTCCGCCATACACTCCCTCCCCTTCCAGCCACATACTCCTGGTGACCACCCCCTCCAGGTGGATGACGTTGGGGTGGTCGAACTGTGCCATGATGCTGGCCTCACTCAGGAAGTCCCGCCTCTGCTTCTCTGTGTAGCCAGACTTCAGTGCTTTGATGGCCACAGGAATCTCCCTCTTCCCTGGCAGCTTCAGGCGGCCGTAGCACACCTCTCCCGACTCCCCTGCAAGGCAAGGGAAAGAGGGGGCATGGAGAGCTCCTCAGCTTCTTGTGCTCACCCACCAGCACCATGAATCATCCAGTCTGTCAGCATACTCACAGCATGCCTCAGCCCCTCTAGCTTTCAGTCTGGATTTCAACCCCCTCAAACCCCTCCAGGATTCAATCCTCTGAAAGGATTGATCAGCTCTTGCTTCTAGTTCAGGAAGGGTGGGAACAACTGAAACACCTCTCTCTGGTGCCTGTCACTGAAGGTAATGGGGCAAGGGCAGTGATTACAGTGGCATCATTCCTCTGGGTTAGGCCCTCAGGGTGCTGCTGGTGAAGTTCTGACTCCAGCTCTACACTGTGCTTCCCCAAAAGCCCCTGTTCCTATGGAAAATCCCCTTTTGTTCTGAAAATGTGCCATTTTGCTTGGAATTTCACTTGCATCTTATCACCCCAGTTTTTTTCATGGGTGCATGTTGGGACACCCCTGGGGACAGGCTGAGCCATCTGCTGTGTCAGGTTGAGCTGCCAGTCCCACACCTGCTGACGAGCAAGTCCCTGCACCAGGCTGCTCCAGAGGGTTTATTTCACTCCTCCAAAGCCCCATTCCACCCAAGGTTTTGATCTCACAAGGCTAAGGAGCAGATGACACCCTGATGAGTACAGCTCTGATCCCAGCGGGCCAGGGGCATGGCACAACCTCAGATCATGGATTTCCCCGAGCAGACACCATGCAAAGGGGCAGCTGGCCACCAGGACTCACCAGACCCGATGACCTTCTCAATCTTGATCCGGGAGGCCTCTATTTCACGGGTGAACTCATGCACAGCTTGGCAGGGGTCCTCGTATGTGTGGGGGTCCACATAGAACTTGGACTCGGGGAACTTCACTGCCGGGTTTCAAAGTGGAGAGGGGAGATCAGCACTCTCAGGCAGCCCTGCTGGGAGGAGGGACACCCAGCCACAGGGCAGAGGATAGGCAGGGGCAGGACAGGCTGAGGAGCCATGGAGATACAGCACAAGGAACCCTAAGTCATGCTTTGGTGCAGCAGTGTCCTCAGAGCTGTTCAGGACCTGGCTGCCCAGGTGTTCTCCATGTGATTGTCCCACTGCATCACCCCCCACCCCTGTCCCTGGCCTGCTGCTCTCTGGGATGATCCTGTGCACTCTCAGTGCACAGTGTTCAACATTTCAACCCCACTACCAGGATGCCCCTGGGATCAGATCACACACTCAAATCTCCTAAGACACGTTCCCAGAAGGAGGCAACATATAAAACTCTTCCCCTTGGAAACCACAGCACTGTCAGGGGGTAAGAGTCCATCTCTGCCCATCCATGGGGCTGGAGTTCTTCCCAGAGAGTGTCCTACCTTGCCCATTCTGATAATGCATCTTCTCCTCATCAGAGTCCTGGAAAGCCTTGCTGTACCCACAGTGCCTGCCACAGGAGGACCAGGTCAGAATAGAAGCCCCCATCCCTCACTCCCACAAGCATTCCAAAAACAGGGTAGAAGGCAGTGCATGCTGGGGCTGTGGGCAGCCAGAGAAAACACTTGGCCATCCACCAGCTGCATCCCTGCATCTCACTGTACTGGCACTTTGGTCTGGATCAAAGTACTCTCCAGGTGCTCTCCAAGGCTTGGCAGTGCTAAAAGCATGTGTGCTCCATGTGCCTGGTTCAGCCATGCTCATACAGAGCACACAGTCTCCCTTGGATCTGTCTGCTGTAGAAAAGATCTCTCCACCCCTGACCTACCCACCACTCCCTCCAGTCAGCTCTTGTACTGGTAGTACTTCTGTTACTGGTATTGCTATTGCTCGTGCTACTGATATTCCACATACCGTATATTATAATATACACACTGATTTATTACTATTCAGCCTGCTGGCATGGTGGGAAGATCTGGAGACTGGCTCTGACTTAGGGAAATGAAGTCTCTTGGCTGCTTATTAACCCTGGACCTATAGATGCTCTGAACAAACTGAAAGGAGAAAAGTTGTGCCCAAGTTCTCCCATCTCTCCTGTCCCTGTTGGAGACCTACAGAAAACCCCACTAGCCTCCACAAAACTCTTACCTCTTCTTGCAGATCAGAACCACCAGCAAGGTGACAAGGCCAGTGATGAGTGTCAGGCAGATCCAGACAATTGTCATTGTGTCGTACCGGAGAGACACTGGAAAAAGCAGGGTAGAAAGGGGGTGAGCTGGAGTGGGGGAATTCACTGCTGAGCTCAGGAACATACCTACCCCATGGTCTTCAAAGACAAAGCCTTGGGCTGACAATGCGGTAATGGTCTTCAAAGATGAAGCACTGTCCCACCTATTCCCAGTTTTGAGCCTCTCCCAGTGTAGAGGGACCATTTACATGTGGGGAAACCAAGGAGAGATCTGAGAAAGCCATGGTGACACAGCAGACCAGTACAGAGAGGGGACTGGAGCCTCAGGACCTCTTCAGGTCTTCCCTGCCCTAACTGCTACATCCTTCCTCCCTTTTCTTTCTAATGTATAAGAATAGAATCACAGAATCATTAAGGTTGGAAAAGACCTCTAAGATCACTGATCATTAGCATCACAACCATTAACCCAGCATGGCCAAGGCCATCATTTAAACATGCCCCCAGGTGCCATATCAACAGATTCATCGAGCACTTCCAGGCATGGTGACTCTACCACTGTTGTGGGCAGCCTGTTCGAATATCTACTTTCAGTGAAGAAATATTTTCTATTATCCAACCTCAACCCTGTTTCAACTTGAGTATGTTTGCTCTTGCTCAAAACATGTCAGGAATGCAACCTCAAGCAATCCCTGCAGGCTGAAACACTTGGGTGATGTGCCTTCAGGCCCCCTCCCTGTGTGGCAGAGGAACAGTGGCCATGGAGAAGGGCATCACCAGGCCCCATGCTTCCTGCCCCACACTTCCCACACCCCACACCTGCACACACTCACCTGGCTTCCCCGTTTCCACCTCCACAGTCTGACTGAACCTCCCGCAGCCGGCAGAGGTGCGAGCCCGCACCTGGAAAACGTAGCGGGTTGCAGGCTTGAGCCCAGAGATGGTGGCAGTGGTGCTCTTGGATTTCAGAGTTGAGTAGCTCTGCATTTCCTTGTCCTGGGGAAAAACAACAACAAAACCTTCTCTGCATTAGCACAGCAACCACAAAGTCTTCCAAAGAAGCAGGGAGCTCTCAGAGAAACAAGCTCAGTGTTACCTTCTCATAGTACTTGATCTCATACTCCAGGATGATGCCGTTGGGCTGGTCTGGCTCTTGCCACAGCAAGGTGACGCTGTTCTGGCCTGTGCTCTCCTGATGCACTACCACCACCTGGGATGGGGCTGGGGACCAGACATAGGGGGTTAGGTGCCTGCTGAGGGAGGGCAGCAGGAGACAGCAACAGAGAAGGGTGGAACCAGAGCCCCAGGCAGGACCCCTGGCTTAAGCCAGGTTTCTGGTTTAATTAAAGCCACGTAGAGATGAGTGCTGTGATGGGGATTGCAAACAGGCTTTTCCTTGTTTTGGCTGCATCAGTCTCTTTCCCATGGATTAAAGCAGCTCTGAGAAGATGAGAGAGGAGAGCACTGTCCCAGCACAGGCAGGAGGGGAAACGGGTGATTTGCTGTGATCTGGAGCCAGAAAGGAGAAAGACCAGTGTGGTTGCAGGTCATGGAGAGTGTGGAGGCTGGTGGGCCTACACAAAAAGGGTCCATTATGGTTCCTTGGACGGACGGACCCTAAGTCAGAAAAATCTCCCCTGTTCAAGGCAACTGAGCAAAGCCTCTCCCAGGATGCTTTGTTGTGTATGCAAATGTACCCCAGTTCTACCTCCCTGGTTGGCCTGTTGGCCTCTCCGTCCCTTTTTCCTCATATGTATATGCCCTAGAATGTTCTCCCTTCCCTGCTTACCCATTGGCCCCACATTGCTGCAGTGTCCCGCCCCCTTTACCCTATTGGCTGCCACCCCTTGTCCCGCCTCTGTACCACCCTGAGCCCTCAGCCCATTGGCCCTGATGCTCTGCTCTGCCCCCCCTTGTCCTCCTTATTTAAACCTGGACCCTGCACTGTTCTTTTGTCTTTGTCCCTGGACTCCTTCGTGTGTGGCTGGAATAAACCTCCTCCTCAGAACTCCATACAAAGGCCCTTCCCACTTCTTTGTTGTTGGTGATTCTACAGGAGCTACCTGAAGCGTGTGCTGGAGTGATTGTGTGTGTGTGTGTGCCTGTGCCACGCGGATTCGTTACTGGAGACGCTTCTGGAAGGTCACAGCACCGCTGCCTCTCGCTCGACCGCCAATGGACTAACAGCTCGAGATCCCTAACAGCACCCTGTCCCCTCTTGTTCTACCTGCAGTAAAGGGAGAAGGGCAGGGGAAGAGGGAAAGGGGACATGATAACCGTGGTCAGGGTCTGAGCAGCAGTCTAAAAGTGCCTGGGGGTGCTCTACTGCCCTGGGATATTTGTCATCTTCCCAGTCCTGAGCTGGGAGCCTGTGAATCTGTTCTTGTACCTGTAGCCATGCCTGAACTGTAGCTGTCACAGCTGAAGGAACCAACTCACCAGCCTCTTTTCCTACAGGGAAAATATCCACTGGAAGTTCCCCAGAGCGTAGTGGGTGCTGTGATGGCCAGGTGCAGCCATAGGGTCTGACTCATGGGAAGGTTTCGGGTCCCATTTGTGAGCTTCATTGTCAGGTGAAAAACAGGATGTAGCAGCTCTGGGGAAGACAGAGCTGCAGTGGCCATGGCTGCAGTGCAGGGATGTCATCAGAGCAGCACAGAGACCAATAGAGGCCACAAGGACTGCAGCAGCAATTTTAGCTCTTTGGGGCTGGCTCCTCTGAGAAGCAGAAAATGCTTATGGTACAGAGCACCCTGTACCACGTGGGGAGATGGGACAGGGTAGGACGGTGGGAATCAGTTAAACAGCATGAGCATGGGCAGTGCCTTTACACCAAACAGCCCAGGGAATCTGTGCTGCATCTGCCTTAGCCAATGGGGCTGGGGGGACAAGGGTGACCAGCACCCAGGAGGTTCCCTCAGCCCCCGGGAGGGCAGGGGCCTCTGTCACGTGCAGCTGCTGGAGCACAGAAGCTGAACTACTAAATTCCCAACCCCGCTGCTTTCACAGCACCTGCTCAGAATCCATTTTGCAGCTGAGTGGTCAAAATAGGAATACTCAGCACTTCCTGAGAGCATATCCATCTGAGACATCAGGCTGAGGCAGCTCATCAGCACTTGGAGGGATTGTGGGGGATCAAGGCAGCATGACAGAGCCATTTCCACATGCTGCAGAAGTACTACAGGCTGGCATTAGTGACAAAGGGGCCTGTTCTCTTGCCAGCCATGAGCTATCCAGCAAGGCTCCCAAGTTTCTCCCACTGGTACCACTGCCATGAGAACAGAAGGGGCTCAGCATCATGGGAAGTTCTTCTGGGCTCATTTCAAACTGGGAGGACTGACAAGGAGGATCAGTCCCTGCCCTGATCCCTCTGCTTACAGTGTGCTACATGGAAAAATGCCACGGAACAATGTCCTGTCCTACCTGGGCTAGAGCACTGCTCAGAGGATTTTCCTGAGGAAAGATCATTTTGCAGTGAGGAATTTGCAAAGGTGAGACATGTATGAGAGAGACTTTCCCCAGCAAACATTGTTGCCACTTGCTGGGGCCTGGCATGGATGTGAGATAAGACCAGAGTATGAACTGCTGCCTGGCCATTTGGGAAGGGACAAAAGGCTGGAGGATCAGCCTGAAACATTCATACTCTAGTGTTCCTGTCAATAAACAAATGTTCTCTGTGTCCCCTGTGTCTTGCAGAAAAGGAGCCTCCAACAGTGTCTGCAAGCTGAAATGAAGGGAACAGAGAAGGGAAAAGGACACCATGAAGCAGAAGCAGAAAAGGGTAAGAGTTATCTTGGGCAGCAACTTATCCCCAGCCCATCCCAGTTCCCTGAACCCACCTCCAGCAGCACAGAGGCCCATTTCTTGGGTCCCATTTCTTGGCTGTCCCAAGCACATCAGCAAATCAGCCCTTCACTGCTGGAGCAGGTTCTGGCTCCTGCAGACACTGCCTGGAGCAATGCCGGAGCAACATCAGCATCACCCCCACAGGCCAAGTCTGGAGGGTGGGTCTGCTCCTCCTACCTGCCTGGTTTGTCGTGATGTTGGCGACCGCGGCTCTCCTGGACTCCAGGCTGAGGTCGGAGACGCCGTTGACAGCCTCCACCCAGAAGGAGTAGTTGGTGTGTGCCAGGAGGTTGGTGACGGTCAGCACTCCCTGCACCAGGCTCATCTGCTGGGGCACGAAGCGGATGCCGCTGCCGCAGGCCTCGCAGGGCCCCGCGTCCCCCGCGCAGCGCCGGCACAGCACGTTGTACACGACGTCCGCACGGCCGCCCTTGTCCAGGGGTGGGCCCCACTCCAGGGTCACAGAGGTGCCGTTCACACTGGAGATCAGGTTCACGGGAGCAGAGGGGGGCCCTGGAAGAGAAGCAGGGATTCAGGCAGAGTGAGGGCTGCAGGAGTATTGGAGCATGGGACTAATGGAGATGCCTTGGGCAGCAGGACCTGAGTTCACAAACACTGCTGCAAGGGACACAGAACTGCCAAGAGCAGGGAATGTGCCGGACATGAGACAGCAAAGACACAGGCAGGGCACAGGGTGAAATGCCTTGGAGGTAAAACAGTCAGGATATCAGGATGCCAAATGCCAGACAGCAAGAGCTGGTGTTAGTTCTGAGGGAAGCAGGAAGCAATAGTGAAGCATGAAGATTTGCGGGGAGAGCCACAGTTGATGAGCTGGATATGCTCACCTAAAGGGAAAGATGAACTCACATTTCCTTGGCAGGTTAATAAACTTGGGTGGGTATTCCTTAGGGAAACACAAGTCAGGTGCTGCTTATGCCTCCTTCACCCTGGCCTCAGCTAGCAATGCCACATCTGTCTGTCTTCCTGGACCAACTACAGAAAGGAGGACTCCCCCTGGGATGTCCTTGTCCCCTTTTAATAGCACTGGGCCCCTCAAAGCAGCCTATTGCAAAGTTGAGCTGAGACCATATGACAAACCCTGGTGTCACTGTCCACCCACAGAGGAGGAGAGCACAGAAACACTTGCACTGACCCCATGGCTGCCCAGGGGTGTCTGACCACCCAGTGCCCTTCTGGGGAGGGAAAGCTGGGGTGCGGGTCAATCACTTCTCCCAGGTAACAAGTGACAGGACAAGAGGAAACGGCCTCAAGTGGTGCCACAAGAGGGTTAGATTGGGTATTATAGAAAATTGCCTCAAAGAAAGGATGGTTAGGCATTGGAACAGGCTGTTCAGGGAAACAGCGGAGTTACTATCCCTGGAAGCGTTCCAAAAAATGTGTGGATGTGGCACTTGGGGGCACAGTTTAGGAGTGAGCATGGTGGTGGTGCTGGGCTGATGGATGGACTGACAAACACAGAGGCTTTTCCAACCTTAATGATTCTGTGACTCTCTGATCCTGCTCAGGGTGTTTGGAGAGCAGCAGGATGGGGGTGACACAGAGGCAGGGAGGGAGTGCAGCTAAGCACTCTCAGCTCACATGCAGACAGACACTCAGGGCTGTAGGGCTGGTGGAGCATCTTGGGCAGCAGGTCCAGGGCCAGGGGAAGTGCTGGGCTCAGCCAGGGGCAGCACCAGGTCTGAGGATGCAACACATGCCCCAGTGCAGCATAGCTGGGCACAGGGCAGCCAGGGCTACTCAGGGGCTACTCAGGGGGTACTCAGGGGGTACTCAGGGGTACTCAGGGGTACTCAGCATCTTGGGCAGCAGGTCCAGGGCCAGGGGAAGTGCTGGGCTCAGCCAGGGGCAGCACCAGGTCTGAGGATGCAACACATGCCCCAGTGCAGCATAGCTGGGCACAGGGCAGCCAGGGCTACTCAGGGGCTACTCAGGGGGTACTCAGGGGGTACTCAGGGGGTACTCAGGGGTACTCAGGGGTACTCAGGGGGTACACTCACGGGTGCAGGCGGCCGAGGGGGGGTCCTGCACAGCGCGGTAGAAGCTGCTGTCACAGTGGCACACACGAGCTGCCCGGCTCTCCGAGTGGCTGTGCAGGGGACATTTGGCACACAGCTGGTCCCCAGGGGCTGATTTGTAAAACCCCAGCTGGCAGGCTGCAGGGAGAAGGGCACAGGTCAGAGGAATGTGCCTGGATGAGGATCATCCCACAGCTCAGCAGATCCCACCAGCACAAAGCTCAGCTCTGTTCTCATGCAGTGCACAGGAAACCAGCCTCTCTCCCCTGCACCTGGGTGAGTCCTCTCCAGCTGCTCATCTGGAAACTGGGCTCTGTGGAAACTTCTGTTCCCCCAGCTGCACTTACTGCCATCCTGACACCTGTTCCCCACTGCTTCACAAGCAAACTTGTGTGCCTCTGCTGTTCAGGAGCTGCCTGCAAAGCTCCAGGTATTCTTGCCACTGTGCCTGCTGTCTAGCCACTGTCTGCCTTCAGGACAGAGAGCACTGCAAGGATCAGACCATGCAGCGCTGGAAATCTATTGGCACCTACTCCAAAATGCCATTTATGGGGCAAATTTACATCACAGTCCTCACTTCATGGTGGTTGCCACAAACATTGGCTATGCCCAAGTTTCCAAAAGCATCTAAAGTGGGAAGTTTCAGAAATTAAATCTCCACATCTGGGACATGGTACATGTCCCTCTGCAAGACCCTGGGGTGCTGCCACACAGAGCAAAAAGTTGTCTTGCACAAAATGATAGGGAAAGAGCCTCTCTTGTTGCATAGTACAGCAAAAAGGCACTGCACGCCTGCTGCCCTCTCTCTGGAGGCAGTGGGACATTCAGGCCAAATGAGACAGCCCTGGAAAAAAGTTTTTTTTCTGACAGTACAACCTGGCTGCAGTTTCTCTGGCTCCTCCTGATGCAGGAGCTCATCCCATGCCCATCTCTCTGCCTCATCCTGCTCCCAGCAGCCCCTCGGGTAGATCATTTGTCACACAAACAAACAGCCTGTCTCTCATTAAAAAATCGATTTGTTCAAGAGTGACATGTGGCATGTCAGGTATCAGTCTGGGGATGGAAGGATCTGCCCTCTCCTGCAGACTTAGGTGCCAAATAAGGGAAAGCAGGCTCTGTCTGGGTCCCTGTACTCATGAGGTACTTTGAGGACCAATTCTAGTGATTCAAGGATTATTCCTGACTCTGACTCATCTCTGTTTTTTCCCACTGAGGTAGTAATACCTTCATTTTCTCATCCTTACCTCCAGTGGCCAGATTTGCATACAGCCTCAATCTTCACTTTCAGGCATGTAAAAGGGGTTTTTTTGTGATCCAGCATCCTCAGTGGGCTGTGTCCCTCCATGCTGTTTGTTCTGTTTCAAGGTGCTGATTTGTTTTCTTATTCATAACGCTCCTTTCCTTGCCACAGGTCTCCCTGGACTGATGCTACCTGCATATTCACACTGCACAGTGACACAAGGGTCTTTTTATAACTGAGCTACTCTGGCAATAGCAGCTGAAGGCAGTGCTCCAGTCATGCATCCCTGGTGTGGGGAGCACTTGCTGGTCCCTCTCCAGGCTCTGTCACCAGTTTCTTTGGCACTTTTACACCAAATGCTCTATTAACAGCAGGGGAGTCATACCACTGGCAGGACAGACACGTGCTGCACGTGCCAGAGGTGGTGTCACAGGCTGGTGTCACTTCTTGGTACAGCAAAGGCCAGCAGTTTCAGACTTTGTTCCTAAATTTCTGCCTCTCCACTCCCCAAAGGGCATCAGGGCAAGGAGCAGAAATGCCCAAATTTGGGGATGCAAGGGAAGGCAGATGTGAAATTCAGCAGCTTGGGGCTGTTTTTTCCCCCCAGCTCTTCTGGCACCTTTTACCTCCTCAAGGGCATCAGGAGAGGAGAGAACACAGGGGTTGCAGATTTCAGGGGAGGTTTGCTGTCCATTTCCAGCTGGACAGCAAACCTCCCAAGGACAGCCTGAGACATTTGGCAGGCTCTGGTGCTGATTGGTCCTGATGATTCAGGGACTCTGCCCTTGCCAAGTGCCCCCTGATGCACCACCCTCCAGTCTGCAGCCCATTGGTTTTGGGTGTAAGACTGAGATGAGCACAGACACACCCTGTTCTTACGTGGGGACAAATCTGGGAGGCAGCCAACTGGTGGAAAAAACCTCGGCCAAACTCCAGAATAATTTAGAAGAAAGAAAATTTCCCAGTTTTTCCGTGTGGGAAAGGATGAAGACACTGCATGAGCACGGATGGGAGATGAGCAATGGGACAGCCCCTGTCGGTGCTGTGCAGGTGCAGGACAGGAACTGCTGCCTTTAACTTGTGTGAATGTCCCTTGGACCTGCAAACCATCATCTCTACCCATGCAGCAACCAGCGACTTGTGACTCCAGAGGCACTGGAGTGCTTCCCTCCACCACTATTTAATTAAGGGCAGAGAAATCAGTGCTACCTCAGGTACGAAAAGACAGGCAGCAGGAAGGATGGGAACACAAAGTATAGCAGATTTGCACAGAGCAATTGTAATCACTTAGCATTTAATGCTGTAAAAAACCCATTAATTACCTGTAGCAATGAGTCACAATTATTTTAGATGCACTCAAGGGGAAAATTATAGTAAATGACAAATTGCAGGTGAATTTGTGCACCAGGGCAGAGCCAGCTCCCAGCACGTGGACAGCATGAGCACGCAGGGAGGGCTGGGGAACACCTGGTGCTGGGACAGGCACTGCTCGGGGGGTCGTGCACCTCTGGGTGTCTCAGTGCCCACTTCTGAGGGAAGCAGGACACACGTGCAAAGCCTTCACAAGCACGGGAGAGGGCATCAACTCGAACCTGCACATAGTCAGTACTGGATGCCAGGCATGTCCTGCTCTGGACTGAGCTCTCGTGCCATGCCAGTGACATGTGGAAGACCAGGACCTCCCAGGTTAGCTCTGGGAAGAGCAAACAGCAGAGAAGTGACCAGTAGGAAGAATTCAATCAAATGCACCAGGTCTAAAACACACTGGGCTCCACAGCCGTGGTTGTGGCACACACAGAAGCCTCCCAAGTCTGCAGCCACCCAGCAGAGAGGTACAGAGTGGTTGTTCTGCTCTCTTCACTGCAGTTGAATATAGCCACCTGCCAGAAGTGCCCTCCCTGCAGCCCTGGGGAAGGTGAGGGTTTCTTTTATTCCCATTATTTTATGTAATTGACACCCTTGCTCTGAATCTGAGGATCTCAAGTCCTGCCTCTTTGTGAGCCACCAGAAGTGCTGCAATGTCTCCGAGCCACCCCGTAACAGGCAGCCCCAGTGCCTGGCTCTGCAGCGTGATCTCCCATGCACAGAGTGGTTCTGCAGTGCACGTGGGACAGGGGCAGCCCTTCACCTGCCACTAGCTGAAGAACTGCACACCTGCATTCTTCCTGCAGCCCAGACACCTGGGTGATCCCAGTGTCACCAGCAGAGCCTACAAAACCCAGTGTTGGACCTGTGCTTGGCAGAGCATATCTCCAGCCCTGTATTGCACAGGTGAGTCCCCAGTGATCGCTCCAGACCTGTCTGGGTCTATCCCATGGGGTTTCCACTGATCCCCCCACCCTGCACTGCACACCTTGCCTGTTTTCCCAGCCCACCAGCCCCACTCTCCTGTGTCACCCGCCCAAAGGACCCCACAGTAGCAGGTTTGTCTCAGGAACAGTGAACTGCCAGCCATCTGGAGATCGGTCCATTTGTTTCACTCCCTCTCCATCCTCTGGGGACAGGACAACATCTGCTAATAAGCTGGCAGAGCTCAAGAGATGATGGATGGAGCTGTCAAGGATACACTAGCAGGGAGTGAGCTGCTCCTCTCCCTCTCAAGTGGCTGCCTGCAAGCAGTGCTCTGCAGGTGGCCCTGGTGGGACCACCAAGGGCTGCTCCAGTGGGGCTGCAAATGCAAGCACTGCTCCCATGTCAGTCTCTCTTGGCTCTGTCTTCTGCCCAGGAGGGCTGGGCAGGGTGAGGGCATGGCTGAGGGTGACATGGGGCAGCTCTGTGACACTGGTGCTACCCTTCCTGAGCCTTCAAGAGATCTGGGCATCTGCAAGCAGCAGAAGAGCAGCCATGTATCTCCCTTTGGCCTTGCTGGGAAGAGACAGAGATGGAAATAAAGGTGTCACAGCCACTGTGACAGCCAGAGACAGGCACCAGTCCCAGAGCCCCCCAGGCTGCACAAGCCAGCACAGAAAATCCCAGCCTCCTTTCAATCTAGTTTCAGCATGATGCCTCAAATCTCAGCTCCCATATGACACAGACACTGAAACAGAAGCCAGTTATTCTCAGTCATGTCTTAAAATGACACATTTGCCTCATTGCCCAAAATTGTCTGTTTCAGCAGGGCTGTGCTCCCCTCTCCCTGCAATCCCAGGTCAGCCCAGGCTCTGGGCTCTTCAGTGGCCTGGAGGGAGTCTGGGGGCCTGGCTGGGCAGCTGCTGTCAGTAATCTCCTGGTCCAGAGGTCATGCCTCGCCCTGCGGCCCTGCTGGTGCTCACATTCCCTCCTTGTGCTGCTTGTCTCCACACTGCCTCAGCCGTGGTCACCTCTGGCCCCTGAGCACCACATCAGCCTGTCCCAGCCCCACTCCCACCTTGCAGCCCCTTTGCAGCGTTCACAGATCTTCCCACCCCCAGTACAACCCGTCACACCACTGCATACCCTTGAACTTGTCTCCTATGGCCCCAGTCTCCACCTCACATCACTTCCCCACTTCCTGGCCCGTCTTCCCACAAGTAACCCACTTCATACCCCATTGTACCCCTGAGTCTTTCAGAGGAGGAAAGAGGAGGAGTTTTTTACCCATTAAGGCTTTGCAAAGCCAGCAGGACCCTGTGCTTGGGGCTCTCAGCAGATGGCACACACGGCAAAGACACTCTGCATCCTTCTTGGTAACACCCAGGTTTCACTGCCACCAGAACAAGTTTTATTTAGGAGGGTACTGCCCTTCCAAGTGGAGGAATTCCACTTGTAGTGCTGGGAAAACTGGAACTGCAGTTGTAGAGACTGGATGCATCCCAAACTGGAAATCTGCATGATACTGCCATAGAAAAATCAGCAGGTCTTAGAGTCACAGAATCACTTAGAATCACACCTCTAGCATAGAATTCCAGAATCCCAGAACAGTTTGGTTTGGAAGGGACCTCAAAGATCATCCAGCTCCCCTGCCCTGCCATGGGCAGGGACACCTTCCACTAGACCAGGTTGCTCACATTCCCATTCAGCCTGATTTCAGTACTGTTAGACACACACCTGACTCTCTTCTTCTCTTTCTCACATCTTAAAAAAATTAAAAACAAAAGCAGGAAACACCCAAGTCCCAGTTTGCTATGAGTGCTGCTCTGCTGCCTGGTGCAGACATCCTTCTGTGGGAGTGGAGGTGAGGCTGTGCAGACTTGTGTAGGTGAGACAGCCTGACATGCTCAGAGTAAAGCTTTTTATGAAGCTTATCCAGGGAAAGGCTACAGCTTGCTGGAGTAGGATGGAAACAGGCAGCCTTGTGCCAGAATTAGAAAAAAAGCTGTTTCCCAAACTCAGTCTTGTCAAAGAGTTTTAGACAGGAGTATCCAAAGCTTCTGAAAAACCCCACAGATTTCACCAAACCAAAACCAAACCCAGAAAACACAGTCTAGAGGAAGGGGTGTCACAGCCGAAGGTGACAGTGCTGGAGGTAACTCTGTGTCCCTGTTGCGTGAAAGGGGAAAGACCACACAGAACAGCAAGAGCCTCGTCCCATCCCTGGCAGGAGCTGGAGTGCAGTTCGGAGGGGCAGGTGAGCCCTCTCAGCACAGCCATATGGCTGTGGATGTGGAGAGGGGCTGAGCTGTAAAATCAGGGTGCCCAGACACCCCAGGGCCAGCACAGCCCTCGCCCCGCACAGCTGAGCTCCCCCAGCCTTTGGATCCTGCTCCTCCTCAGCAGCAGCCTGTGCTCAGAAGGGGAAGCAGCCCTCACACAAACAGTGACATGTGTGGCATCTGGAGCTCCTGCCAAGGGCAGAATAAGTTTCTGGCAGGGCCCTACTGCTCTGTGGGATGAGGAGAATCTTCTCCATGCAAGGCATTCTCACCAAGCTTCTCAATGTGCTGGTGGGGAATTTGAGATCCCCGCCCTCCACTGTGTTACACTATCCCCGATGCAAGGACTGGTGCAAAATTCCAGGTCTTTCTTGTGCTCTGTGTCCAAGCTCCCCAACAACAGCTGCACACTGGGAATCCAGAGGAACAGCCTGTGTTCACCACCCAAAGGCAGTCAGTTTTATGGAAGAGCTCAAAACAAAAATCCCCTGAAAAAAACCCGCATTCCCAAACTGGTGAATGTCCTCATCCATCACAGCCCAGCTGCTCTTCACCACTTCTCAGAGGGCCACAGAGACCTGCTAAGCACAAATAAAATTTGATTAATCCCCATCACTACCCTGAACTCCAGCTCACTATCATTCTCACCCTTCATTTCTGTCAGCACCGAAACACAGAAAACTCAGGAGGAAAAGTGGCACACAAAATATTCAGCCAAGGACAAACCCTATATTGTTGTGTTGGTTAGA
Organism: Pyrgilauda ruficollis; assembly: GCF_017590135.1. Taxonomy (NCBI): domain Eukaryota; kingdom Metazoa; phylum Chordata; class Aves; order Passeriformes; family Passeridae; genus Pyrgilauda; species Pyrgilauda ruficollis. The sequence continues at coordinate 2,352,267 of NW_024515320.1, forward strand.
TACAGTGGTGCTCTGCAGGCACCTCCATCCTTTTTGTTTGTTCCTTAGCAGAGAAATAAGTAAATGGGTTTAGGTGCTGGGGTTCTGCTTTGTTTTGTTTTCCAAGCAAATGCAATTAACCACTGCATTTTAGAGGTGGGAGTGATGCTGGAGATCCTGGGATCACCCTGTCCTGCCTTCTCCAACGATCTCACTGGGCTGAATTAGCTACACACACGGAGCCCAGCACGCCTGGGGTCCAAGCCTAGAAGCCAGGTCTGTGACAGTGAGCTGGAGGTCCTGATATGAGACAAGTGTGAATCCAAAGATCCCATAAGCCTCTAGGGGAAGAAGTCTTTCTTAATGAAAAAAGAAAGAGCAGGTTTGGGTGGCGTATTGGGAGAAATTCTTCCCAGTGAGGGTGGTGAGGCCCTGGCACATGGTGCCCAGAGAAGCTGTGGCTGTCCCATCCCTGGAAGTGTTCCAGGCCAGGTTGGATGGGGCTTGGAGCTGCTTGGGGTACTGGAAGGTGTCCCTGCCCATGGCAGGGGGTTGGAAGGAGATGAGCTTTAAGCAGCTGATGGCCTTGCAAACCACAATGAAAATCTAGCGAGTCACCAACATTTTTTTTATTCCATTGTCTGACATCACAGAAAGGACTTTTGCATAGCTCCCACAGCACCACTTTGGAACTGTTTCTGCTCCTGGCCTTGGAAGCTTTGTCCTGGTACATTAGCAGATCCCCTCTGTGTGGGACACCTGGGGCATTGGTGCCACCAGCTCTGGGTACCAGGTACGGCCTGGTATCCAGACAGCAGGCAGAGGATGCTGCAGGCAGGTAAGGCTGTGGCTTGGGCCTGCCATGTGTGTGCTGGGACTTGCACAGAAATTCCTCTTGAAATTCACACCGAGAAAACTGAAACATCTTCCAAGATGTTTGCTTGGAGCTGCAATAACAGGGTATTCTCATAGAATCATGGAATCACCAAATGATTTGGACTGGAAGGGACCTTAAGCCCATCTCATTCCACCTATGGCAGGGACACCTTCCAGCAGACCAGGCTGCTCCAATCCCCATCCAGTGTCTTCCCCTGGCATGTTTCTCCTCAGGTGTTTCCAGGGCTTTCCCTGCCCCTGTGCCAGGCTTTGCCCCCAGCATGGGGTGCAGCAGGATAGGGTTTCCCCTCATTTCACACAGCTCTGCTCCCCCCTTGCCCCACCAGCTGTGGGACTTCCTTCATAAATGTCCATGGATACAGAACTGTATTCACAAGCACATAATTACCAAGCTGGGTATTTTCTCCTCTTAATTAGCAATGCCGTGGTGCTTTAATTGCTCGATTAAAGTTGCCCACAAGGAAGTTTTAAGGTACATTAAATCTGCTGATTGGTTCATCAGCATGAATCCCACCAACTGGAAAAAATTAACTGGCTTCCAGATTGCTAACCAGACTTTCCAGATCCATTTCCACCAGCTGTGTACCACAGGAGGCACGAGAGAGCTCAGCAGTCCTTCATCTATTCCCACCTCTCCTTCATTTTGGGGGCTGGAAGGGAGAGGGTCCCAGCAGTGGCAATGTCCCTCTCTTCTCTTGTCCAGAGGAAAAAGGCCATTTTCTTGCTGAAGCAGAGCTGGGTAAAATCTAACCCAGGGCCAGATCCTCATTCAGCCACACACAGCAGACCTGTGTTTGGTCGCTGTTGTCACTCAGGCTACAAACACCCATCCTCATATACAAATGGGCTGCTGGAGCAGGAATTAGGAATTGCTCAGTTCCTGCTCCCTCACCACCATTTTCCATCTAAAGGGAACAGCCAAACTGAAGGTCCCAAGAACAGAGGGAAAGCAGCCAGAGCAACCAGAACACCCAGAGGATAAGATGCCTGTTTCCAAACTTCAGAGAGAAATGTCTGAACGTCTCCTAAAAGCCATGGATATTCAACAAAGAAGCTCTTTGGAAGTGGCATTTCTGCCAAAGGCTCATCCACCCACTCTGACAACAGGAAAGAGGGCCTGCCCTGTTTTGCACTGGATTATTAACAAAAACCCTTCCTGGGAGATTCTGTGCTCCTGGGATTCCCCATGGCTGGATGCTGGATGGGTTTGTGTCAACTCCCAGAGAGCAGCACCATGATCTGTAGCCATGGCACTGCTGCTGATGCTGCAAACAAACTCCCTCTGTGTGTACAACCTGTGAGCAGCTGAACAGATTTTAGCCCAACTTGAAGTTTTGCTCACTGATAGCTGGTAAGAGATGCAGCCCAAAAATTAATTCAGACTTGACTCAAAAGGGGGACCCTGATGCAAGGACCATGGATTTACATGGTCCAAGGACCAAGGTCTATCCACCAAGGACCGCCACCAAAACCCAAGGTCTTGGTGGCTCAGGAGCCTGACAGACTTCCCCAAAGAGGGGCTGACCACGGCTGGTAGGAGGGATGTGGTTGAAGAGCCACTGCCCCCACCTGCCTGACCCTCCATGTGCACCTCTCCATCCATCCACACACAGGACAGGGTACTCATGGCCCAGCTCTCAGGCTTTGGGGAGGTGGATTACGTGCCCTTCCCTGCCCACAGAAGCACAACCAGGCTCCCCTTTCCCATCCCTCTAATTGCACTGACCTTATTGAAATGGGTATCTATTTGTCCTGCACAGCAGCTGCATATCAATAAGGTGAATTATGCTGATTGTCTCCTTATCTGATAAATTGCTGGGACAGATCCCTTTCCCTCCTGCTCTTGCTTATTCTGCTGTTTAGGCAGAGCAGTTGCTATTTGCTGTGTGTAAGAGATGTTAATGTGTCGTGTGTAGACTGCTGCATTTCAAGGAGGAAAGAGCAGTCCAAGGCTGTGGGTTAGGGGGTGAGGGAAGAAAAGTCCTTCAGAACCTTGAAAACAGAGGGAAAAAGAAGTGGGTTGTGCTGTGCCAGGAGGAGTTTTATCCTTGGGGTGGCACAAGATGCTGTGGGACTAAATGCTGAGAATGTTAGGAGCTGGCAGACCCCAGGATGTCATCAACAGATGTAGGAATTCCGGCTCAAGTCCCATTTCTGTCCAGTAAAGTACTGTAGCACATGTGCCTCATCCCATCTGGAGAAGGGGGTTCTCTGGAGAGGAATCTGGCAGAGGCATTAGGCACAGATATGGGGACAAATGTCTGGTGTGTGGGGGCTGTGACACATTCAATGCCAAGCCAGCTGGCACCCTCAGATGATCCTGATCCCAGTGCCCCGGGCTGAGATCTGGCCCCCTCAATCCCATGGAAACTGCCCCTCACCTCCTTATGGCAAACAGCAGGACATCAAAGCAAGGCTAAATGTGGATCCTGCTGAGATGAGTGCAGGAGTCAGAGACCCCAGCCACCATCCCCCTGCCCCAGAAAAGGTCAACAAAGGATCCAACATGACAGATGTCAGCAAAGCCCCATCCCTGCAAGACCAGGCTGGACAGGGCTTGGAGCAACCTGGTCAAGTGGTAGATGTTCCTGCCCATGGCAGACGGTGGAATAGGATAAGCTTTAAGATCCCTTTCAACCCAAACCAGTCTGGGATTCTACAACTCTGTGATGGGGATGAGAGGCAAAGAAGTTCCCGATGTTCCTACACATCTTTCACCATGTCTCACCTCACCCCTTCCTTCCCAGGTCTGTGGCACTGTCTTACTTCTCCTCTGAAGGGCTGGGAACAGCCCTGGCTATGGTCTGGTTTCCTGAGCTGTCTTCCATCACTCTGGCAGGTCCTTAGGAAAATGAATGTTAAAGAGGAGGGGAAGAAACCTCCACTGTTCAAATATCTTTAGCTTTGACAAATAAGGCGTCCGGCTGTGAAAGGCAGAAGGAAATTAATTTGGAATCATATTTTAAACACTGCCATAGAGGCAAAATATCTTCTCTAATTTCTCCCCCTCCACACCTCCTCTCCCCAAGCAAAAAATGAATTTCCCTGATATTTATAGAAAGATTATTAGGGCCACAAGGAGTGATTTATACCATCTCATCCCTGTGACCGAGAATGAAAAATTGCTGGGGCGACAGCCACTAGAATCCTGCTTTTGTCTGCCTGACAATTAAAACGGCTAATTTCCAACTCCAACAGATCCACTGGGCTTATAAATCATCCCCGAAAGGCACTTTTCAGCCTGAAAAATGAACTCTGCCCCAGTCAGACACAAGATCAGAGATTTGCATCTGTTTGCCTTCATGTGTAAATATATGTCCTGCTGCCCCACCAAAGGGGATGCAGGAAAGGAGGTGCTGCCCCTGTGATGTCAGTTCATCAAACTGTGCTGGAGCCAGAAAAACAGAACAGGGAAGGCAGGAGGGTGAGACAACACTGAGGTCAGAGAAAGTCCAGTGACATTTCTGTCCTGTTTCTGATGCCACAAGGCTTGGAGAGTTTTACCAGAGAACATTGCTGGGTCTGAGTCCATCTGTGGGGTCACCTGGGGACACATGCTGGACCACCCTTCCTCTGGTGCCATGCCTGTGGTAGGAGCAATCCCACCAGAAATGGGCAGGAGGGCAGAGAAGGGGCTCTGCCACAGCTTCACTGCCAGGAGAGAGCAAACCTATCCAAGGAATCACGTGAAAATGAGTCAGGCAGAGCCCAGCACCAATGCCACAGCCTTGCTCAGCCTCCTACCTTTGGGGTGGGGATGTCCTGGGGCAGAGTGTGCAGTACAGGACTGCTGGAGGGGAGTATTGGGAAGGGCTGTTTGTCTGTCTGAGCCAACTTGCAGTTCCTTGTAGTGGTGGGGCTGGCACAGCCAGCCAGGAGGCCCATGCCAGTGCCCCCTCCTGCAGCAGCACATGCCTGGCCCCACATACATCTTGCACCCACTCTTTAACATGATGGAAGACCTTTTCTGAGTTATTCGATCTATCCCAGGACAACTTTCAAATTGACTGTCACAGACAGGAGGAGTTTCAGATAAAAGCATTTATTCTGCCCATCCTTCCCAGTCTGTAACTGGAGACCTGGGTCCCAGCAGCCCCTGGATCCATTCCAGTCTGGTGTCGGACGTCCTAACCTTGAGTCAAGCCTCCCTAAGACAAACGCTCCACTTGACGTTACCACGAAACTCAAACAAAGGCCCCGCACTCATATTTGTGCTGCTCCCCCTCAACACATCCCATGAAGAAACAGAGAGCAAACAAATCTGTGTGGAGGGCTCTCTCGGGGAGCCCGTGCTCTGTATACACACATCCCTGTGCCTGCTGCTGGTCACCCCACTTCCTTATCACAGTTTGTTCAGTCGGCAGCTCGAAGCTGCCCAGTGGCACTGAGGGTCCCTGGGAAGCCTCCCCACAGCCCTGGATGAGGGGCTCTGCAGCAACCCCGGGAGGTGAGTGATGGAGGCAATGACCTTGTTCCATGAAAGCTCAGTGTTTTCCTTTTTTATTTTCCCCCTTTTAAACCCATTCCAGCAGTGGGTGTTTTGGAGCGGCCAAGTAGTGCCCTGCTGGAGAACACCAGAGATATCAGCACCAGTCAGAGCTGCTGGGGGCTGGGGGCTGATCCAGCTGAGCTGGGATCTCTGGCCAGTGGTCCATGGTACAGAAAGATGGAACCAGAGCAGCCCCTGTCCTGATGCCAGCCAGTCCCTATCCCAAAGCCCTGCCCTGTGCACCAGGACCTGTCGGAGCCACAGGAACTCCCAGGGAGTTTGTCAGTCATACCAGCCACATATTTTGAAAGCATGAAGCCAGCCAGCAAAGGCATGGACAGCCTTTGGCCTCCACAGAGACTGGTTGTCCCAGTTTCTGTGAGCAGGCTTCTGTCTTCAGCCCTTCCCCAAAGAGGCAAGAGCCCCTTGCAGCCACCCCTTCCCTTGCAGGCACTGCAGGCACGAAGTAGGCACTCACCCATGCAGGAATCCCGCTGCTCTTCATAACCAGCACTGCACACGCACTTCCCGATGGGCACCAACCACTCTCCCTCGGCACTGCAGTACATTTTGGGGGTGTCCCTCTCTTCCGAATGGCCCACGCACTCCCCCCGCACTTCCACCAAGGAGGACGAGTCTGCCCCGGTCACAGCCTCGGAGAAGGACGCCAAGTTCCTCACTGTAGCCGGGCACTTCTTGTAGTACACTCGCACCGAGACAATGGCAATGCAGGCACCTATGTCCTGGAAGGCCAGGTAGAAGCCCCTCTTGCTCAGTGGCCCCACGCCCCGCACCTCTGTGTTCAGCTTCAGGCGCCGCACGCCCAGGTCCACATTGGTGAAGCTCTCATCTGCCGCGATTGTGTCAATCTTCAGGAACTGGCTCTCCCGGGTGCTGGTGCCCAGGTCCCGGTCAGACTCCATGTAGTAGAGGTTGAAGGTCTCCTTGCAGGTGCCCAGCACACCTGGCATGCTGTTACAGTCCCTCAGCGTGAATTTGATCTCTGCATAGACCCGCCGCGCTCCGTCCCGCTGGACCCAGTTGGTCCGGAGCCAGTTGTTCTGATTGGGGGTCATGACGTTACAGACCTGGTAGGTGTGGATGGGGCTGAAAAACTCATCCATTTCATTGATTGAATCCCACTGTAGGACAGAGAAAACAGGTCATTCCAGATGTTCCCAACCCCTGGGGCAGCAGGGAGCATGCAGGAGTGTGTGACATCTCCCACCCCTCTGCTCCTGTGTTTGGATGGGAGGTCACTGCTGCCACAGGGCAAAGGGAAATGAGGAGCACTCGTTAGCTGCACTAATTTGGGCAGTGGCCCAGTGGGAGGTGCAGCCCTGCTTGAAGAAAGGAACACTAGCTGAGGTCCTGGCAGAAGCTGATGGCAATGTGTGTTTGGCAGGGCTCCAAACCCTCCTGGTCATGTCTGCGAGTCCCTTTTCTTGGTGCTGTCATTTCCAGCAGCAGCAGGAACCACCTGCATTGTGCTCACCTGGATCTCTGCTAGCTCATACACTGTCCATGAACAAACTAAACTGGTGTTTTCCATCTGGAGAAGGAGTTTCAGGGTGGGTACCAGAGGGTGAAGGGGAAGCATGTACTGAGCACAGGACTGTCAGCAAGAAATGTGGACTCATGGCGGCTCAGAGGTCTCTTCTTCCTTTCAAGGTGGTGCCAGTGTGGCTCCTCAGTGTGAGCCCACAGTGCCCAACCCAGCTGAGAGGCTGGATCAGGGCTGGCTCTGGGAACTGGGACATTCATGGCTTGACAGCTCAGGGGTGAAAATTCCATATACCCGTGGCTGCTGGGCAAACCTGGGGAGGAGATACTGGCAAAAGCAGGTTGCAGCAAGCTGGATTACAATGGAGGGTGGTCTGGATGAGTTTAGAGGGACAGGGACATCACACAAGGGAGGGATGCTAAGTGGGTTTAAGTGATAGGAAGTGAGAAGAAGTAGTGATATTTTGGATATGAGTTCCATAGTTGAAGAACAAGTAGAACTTAGCTGTTGGGAGCTACATGACACTTCTGGGGGCTCAGTCTTGCCTCGTGTCTCCCTCTCCATTCTCACCAAATGCCTCACCAGGACACAGACTTTTCACTGCACTGGGGGCTTCTCACCACCTCTTTAGCTCACATTTCTGCACAAACCAGGTACTCCAATCACACCTCCACTGATGGGTCTGGGACCCCTGAATTCTTAGGAGAGAAGGGGAGGAGAAAGAGGAGCAGAGGAGAACTTCAAACCATGTGGCTTTTCCCCAAACTTAGAAAGAGGCTTTGAAGTCCCACCCCCATGCCCAAGTCCAGCTGTAAGGGACAGCCTCAGATGCAATGCTGCAGAAACTGGGGAATGCACTGGCACTCCTGCTCCTTTGCCTTCCAAATGATCACCACCTTTCTTCCCCCAGCCTCAGCATCCCCCTCCAGCACCTTCCTGGGGTCCTGGCTCTGCCTGGAAGCTGGCAGGGAGCAGGCCCCCACCTCAGCACCTGTGTGTACCCAGCTGTCTGTGGGGGTTGGGGGAGCCAAGTAAATCCCCAGCCATGCTGCACAGAGCAGGAAAACAAATCTTTTAGTTGGCATTATAAGTACTTTAAAATAAACCTCTAGGCTTGTTCTGACAGGGCAAAAATGGTGTTTTCTTATGCAAGTGGTGACTTGTGTTTCATTAGACACAGAACAGCAGTCCCAAGAGAAGGATGATCAGCTCAAAGGAGGTGAGCCTGCAGCCTTCACCCCAGTGATGTGGGAGCTGGCAAGAGTGCAGATCCCTGGGACAGGCACCCGCCAGCCTCTCTGTGTGACTGCCAGCAGTGCAGGGACAGGGCACAGCTAGGAGAGGGCAGCACGCCTCCAGAGCATAAGAGATACAGGAAAGAGGTATCAGTGATACCTGTAAAACAGTCCACTCCCTTCTCACCTCTCAGATGGGAATGTCCTTCCTTGTTTGACCTCCCTGACCTGTTACTTCTGGAGAGGTGTTGTCGTGCCTTCTGCTTGTGTGATGGTGATCAGAGCAATCACTGCAGTCATGTACATCTTCAGTTTTCTCCAGCATCTCCAGCTTTCTCCTGCATTTAGGAGAAAACTCTGCTTCTCTGTCCTAAAGAGCTTAAGGGAACCTGGAAAAGGCAGCAGCTCCAGGTGCAAACTACAATGGAAGCTCATTTTAAGGGGAATATGCTTGCAAAGGAGGTCAAAATCAAACCATTCCCAGAGAATAAAAATGTTTTGGGATGCATTTTAAAAAATTGTCTTCTGAATTCCCAGAAATGCCCAGGTTCCTGCTGGGATCACTGGAAACATGTCCTGCACTCCAGTACTCAGGTGGACAACCTGGAAAGGGGCCAGGCTACAGGTGTGCTTGGCCGGAGGGAGGAGGGCAGCAGCCCTCAGCTTCCCACGCGCAGGGACCAGCCTGTCAAAGGTGCTGGGACAGCCAGGACTCTGCCCTGCTGCTCGATCGGGGGCACAGGGTGCTGAAGCGTGTGCAGCAGCAGGCTGGCGCAGCCCCAGCAGCGCTGCAGAGCAGAGGAGCTCCCTGCTCCCACACCACTGTGCTCAGGCTGCTGCGGTGCTTACAACGGGGTGGAAGTCACTGTCGAAATTAATTGAGCACAAATTAACGCAACATCTGTTTCCTGTCTTTTCCCTGCTGAGTTTCCCGCGGGAAGTGAAGCAGAGCTGTGCACGGGAGGAGATGCAGGGTGTGAGGGTAGAGCTGTGGGGGTGAGCAGGGATGTCCCCCACAATGCACAGCCATCTCCCCTCGGCACTGCCTGCGCAGTCAGGGCTCTCTACGAGGGTCTGGCAAGGGAAAGATGAGGTTATTGTGCGCACCAAAATGCTTTGGCTCCAGCTCATCTGGTTGGTCTCCAGACATTCACTTCTCTCCCAAATCTGACAGAGGAGATGGAGCTCACTGCTGCCACGTCCCCACATGCCTGTGGCAGTCCCAGAGCTGGCAGCATCCTCCCTGCAGACAGAGCAGGAGATAAATGCCCACCTCCAAGTACCAGCAACAGTTGGTATCAGCCACACCTCCACCCTCTGGGGTGAATTTGGAGAGTCTGCATATGCACCATCACTCTTTCAAACGTAGTGCTGTTTTGCACAGCAGCTGCACTATCAGCTCTGTCCCAAGGGCACTTGGGATCCCAGTCTGAGACCAGCCCAAAATACCACACTTGGCCTGCAGGGAAAGTGCTCTAAGAATGGGGCAGGCAGGCTACCTGAGCTTGTGGCTCAGATGTGATAGATTCATCTTCCCATCGTGTCACAGGGCAACCAAGGTCCCATAGGCCCTGCCAGGTTCCAGGAGGTACAGGGCCTTTGGGATAATAGAATCTGAGAAATGATTTGGATTGGAAGTGACCATCTTGTTCCAACCCCCTGCCATGGGCAGGGACACCTTCCACTGTCCCAGGCTGCTCCAAGCCCCATCCAGCTTGGCCTTGAGCACTTCCAGGGATGGGGCAGCCACAGCTGCTCTGGGCAACCTGTGCCAGGGCACCCTCATAGGGAAGAATTTTTTCCTAATATCCAATCCAATATACCCTCTCTCAGCTTAAAGCCATTATTCCTTATTCTATCACCGCTTAACCTTGCAAAAAGTCCCTCTCCAACCTTCCTGTAGGCCCTTTTAGGTACCAGAAGGGAGATGGAAGGACCTGCTTCAGGAATTCCCATGACTGGAGGGTTTTTTTTGTTTCACCTTAGTTCCAGGCTCTGTGGGCAGGAGGGGACCTCTGTGACACTGGGTACCACTGGTTCAAGAACACAGGCACCATGCACGACGCAGGCACTGCTGGCTCTCAGTTCATGGGCTGAAGTGGTTTTATGAACCAAAGCTCAGCTCGGCCCCACCAGTGTGATAAGATCCCCCAGTGAGATGGGAATGAGGACATCATAATTAACGTGGTGAGCGCACGCGCTGGGGGATGATGTGATTGCATCTGCATTCAGGAGTTTGCCTAATAGTTTAAATTAAAGTCAACACCAGTTATAAAATATTTGCCAGATTATGAAAGGCAAGAGATGCAAACACCAGATATTTGGGCAGCTGAGTAAGGTCTTATAAGTCTCCCAGGGCCTGTGTGGCACAGCAGAGGAGAAGGAGGAGGAGCAGAGGAGAGACTGTGTCCCCCTGGGGCAGCAGCTCAGCCTCCCTCCATCCTTACAGTGCAAAGGAATGAGTGTTCCCAGCCCTGGGACAGCTTCCAGGAGGGAATGCCAGGTCTGCCTGGCATAGCAAAGCTTTTGTGGCCACTGAGACATCCAGCACTTTCCTTCCCAGCATGCCATGGCACCTCCTTATGCCATTGTCACTGGGAGAGGAAAAAAGAGAAGGCTGTTATTGAAGCTATAAATCATTAGATGGGAGGCCTTAATGGAGATAATCCCCAAGAAATCAGTCACTGCTGTGCCTAAGGAGGGATTTGTCAGGCAGTTAACTACCCTGAGCCTCACTGCAGGTGATTAACTACTGGTAGTGACCAGCATCTGGGGAATTAGCAATAACCCAGGATTTACTGAACAAGCACTGGGAGATGAGCTTTTATCTCAATTACCAGTCTAAATCTTTATTTTCCAATGTTCCCTTCCTACATTTTTTTTTCCTTTCCCCAAAGAAAATTAATTTCACCACAGCTTGAGCTGTAACTTGCTGGTACTTCTGGATCCAGGTAGAGGCTCTAGCTTGGAAGAGAAACCCAAGAAATACACCAGGGACATAAGAGTGAGGGAGAGCACAGACATGGCCTAGGCACATGGGAGAGCCCCAATATCTCTTGGTGCTCTGAGAAGAAGAGATGAACCTGGAGGGGGGTGGAATAGCAAGGACACAGCACAGCCCAGACTGGGGATGGGATTTTATGGAGTGAGCTTGGGGCAGAGGGAGACCCTGCTCCCTGACAGATGAGGCTCATCCCAGCCATGAACTGGCTGTTGGCTGCAGGATCAGACCCAGGCAAAAAAAGTCCCCTGGTGTGTAGGCATGGCACTGTGAATAGCTCAGTCCCAGGGCTGAAATCCCCATTCTTAATGCACAAATACTGCTGGGAGACCATCCTGTGGCCGTGTCTGTGCTTTCAGCTGGGGGTTCCAGCAGATCTGGTGCCTTTCTGACAGTGTTCTCTCTGGGTACTGTAGGACGAAGGAGGAGCACCCTTGGCTAACTGTGCCCAGGGGCCTCAGGATACATCCCTTTCTGAGGAGCAAAGGGGCAGGGATGGGGAGCTCCAAACCCCTCTGAAGTTCATTCCTGATTCCACCAACAAAGCCAACATGGAGCATGCTAGGTGGGATTTCTGGGGATTGTACAGGGCCAGGAGTTGGACTTGATGACCCTTGTGGCTCCTTCCAATTCAGGACAGTCCATGACTCTGTGATAGATGTTGGGGCAGCTGCCTGGGTGACAATGCCCAGCAGCTCTCTGGGCTGACCCCAGCCCCTGCAGCAAGAGGGAAACTGTGGGGCTACCACAGAAGGTGCTGCTGGGGGTGGATGGGGAGTCATGGGCAGCATGGTGGGCCTTCCTCCAGCACTCAAGGTGCTCCCATTCTAATTAGCTTTTGCAAGGCATCATTCAAGCTCCTTGGATACCCTGTGTCTGAACAAAATAATTTCCTGTTTGACTTTGTAAATCAAAGTAGACGATACAATAATTATTAATAATATGTTGACTTATCTCATCAGTGTTTTAATTAGTCAGTAGAAAGGCAATTTGCAAAGGGGCTGATCAGGCTCCCTCTGATCCAGCAGGCCATGTGCCAAGCAAGGAAAAGGGAGAGAAGGGCACTGGGGCACTGGGGCGTTTTGCTGGGGAGAACTGGGATACAGGAGGCATGGCAAGGGAAGGAATTGACCACACTGATAAGAGTTTAATTTTCAATGCAAAGGGAATTGTTCTGGGAAAGGAGCAAACTGCAAAGCTCCTGGGAGCCCTTTGAAGTTATAATTGAGAGGAACCGCAGCCTGCGGGACAGGGATGCTCCCGGTGACCCTTCTGCTTCCTGCACGTGTCTCTGGGGTGGAGGTGAGGGGGGGGATGCAATTAAACCCCTGAGCAGCAATTACAGTCAATTACCCCTCAGTTAATTGTCTGTCAAGAGAAAATGTCAAAACAGGCCAGGCATGGCTCCCTGATGGCCTGACACTCCCCAGGGACCACGGCACTGCTGACCCTCACTGTGCCCATTGCTCCCAGCTCCTGCTCCTCTGCTCTTGCTGGCCGTGGCAAACCCAGAGAGGGAAGTAACCTTCCAGTGAGGCAAGCTCACCTTGCCCACAGGTGAATGAAAACATCAGGACTTTGCAAGTGGTACCTCTCCAGTTTTGCCTTGGCTGTGCAGGTAGCTCTAGGATCTCCCAGTCAGAGGAAGAAGCCTCTGAAGCTGCTGCCTTTCCTCTGGATCCCCAGGTGTGACAGGACCTGCAGGTGCCACATGGCAAGACACAGGGCACTAGGCAGTGAGCTAGCAGACACAAGTCCTCTTCTGGAGCTCCTCAGGCTGGGGACCAAGGCTCTGTGCTGCTTAGTGCCATGAAAAGACCCAGGTCGAGCTACCCACCTCCCACTGTCTGTCACCCATGTGGTGGCCCTGGGGGAATGGAGATGTGGGTAAAGCAAAACGAACATGACTTCAGCCAGCAATGCTGTCCCTGGGCAGGAGGATGCTGTCTGTGCCTGTCCACGGATGGAGCAGACGCTGTGGGGAAATCCTGCACTGTGGCCCAGGCAGCACAGCTGGGAGGTAGCAGGAATGGGGGGCACTGCCACCAATCTTTCAGCTAGAGTATCTAAATTAAGGAAATGGCAGCAAAAATAAACTACCTCAGTGAAAATCTGACTTCACAGTACAGTGCCTCTATACAACCCCAGCCCAGGCCTTCCAAAGCTATGGCACGGGGCAGTGGGCAGGGACAGCCCCAGGGACACCCAAAGCACGGGGCACAGATGGTGACCAGCAAAGGGAGCTCCTTTCTTAGTGCAGGGCTCACACCAGATCTCCTCCACCTAAGCCTGCACTGCTCTGTAGGGGCTGCTTGGGAGGCATCTGCTCAGAGCCAAAGCATTGGCACTGACAGCAAGCATTCTACACCAGCTTCCCTGAGACACCAGCACCATAATGCATCTCCTGGGGACAGCAAACAGATCTGAGGGCAAATTGCCTACTCAGAAAGGAGGTGAAGGACCAGCATGGAGGGGAAGGAATGACATGTGCTTTCCAGATCAGTGATACAATGGCCCATGGAGGAAGAACCATGGTCCAGACAAGTGTTTAGAGGAGCCATTAAAACATCCAGCTGGAAAAAGATATGCAAAGTTGAGGGGTTTGAAGACAGTTTCCACACAGGTATGTGGTCATCCTGTCGATAACAGGGCCACAATTTGGGCAAAAGCACAGAGTAAGTGCACAATGGAGTTATTCCACGACTGACTAAGGTCCTGTAGGACTCAGCAGCATGGACAAGAGGTGGCTCTGGTGTTGGGTGTTACACAGCAATTAATTTTGTGAGCCTTTTTGGTTTTCTTTTACTTTTTTGGCATCCAGTATTACAATTTTGTTTTATTCCTTGTTGTATTTATTTACTCTTTTTAAAAGAGTAAATACTTACTGTAAAAGAGAGAGTAAAAGTACTTACTCTTTTATTTCATTTATTATATAGATTATTCATTATATTATTATTTATTTTTAATAAACATCACCAATAAGATGTAGAATTCAGATGTACTAGTGTTCAAGAGCTGCTGGTGAAGGACTGCTGGGCATCTGCTGTAGAGAGCCCTAAGATTCAGCCCCAGCCCCTGTGTCACCTGACAGTCACAGCTGACAGTCCAAATGGCTTGGGGCTCTGGATTCATCCCTGGATTTGTCAATGGCCAGCACAGGATGCTGCACCTTAGCTGGCCAAGGAAGTCCCTGGTGTGGTGAGAATGAGGCTCCTGTAGGCTCAATCCTTTTGCTGCTTTGGGAGTGCAAGGCCCTGCCCTGCACAGCCAGCTCAGGTGGATTCATCCTCACCCAAATCACCTCAATGATGCAATGGATCCCATCTGCATTCCTGACAGGGACCAAGGGCCTGGGCACAGGGTCATCCAGAAGGATAATCTGCGAGCAGCAGATGGTCTGACTATGGGGAGGAATTGCCTAGGGAGGGATTAAGGACAGAACACTGGATGTGGACAATGGAAAACAGCCCTGTCTCCCAGAAAATCCCAGAAACATTCTCCCTTGCAGGGGAGCAGAGGAAGCCCTGAATGTGTGTCAGACTCCTCCAGGATGCCACAGTCTGGCAGCAGGGCTGGGATGAGATGACAGCTGATTAGTGACAGGACAGCAGTGACAGCCAAGGGCAGCCATGAGGAGGACAGCACCTGCCTCATCCAGGCAGAGGCAGAAGAAGGTCCCCTGGCTGGAGACCAGAGGCAGACAAACCCTCGTACCATCGGTTTTTAACAGGGGCACGTTAACAGCATCGCCACAGGACCTGGGGGATTTACCAGCACCAGCAATTTTGCAGCCAAGAATGTTTTTTTCCTCAAAGCTGGGCTGCTCTGAGAGCTGAATGAATTGACAGATCTGAAGGCCCGTATTTATGCAGGAGATCACATCACATTAGTTCCACAGTCCCCTCTGACCTTGTACCTCTCAATCTCTTACATTCCCAGGATACTCATCATTGCAACAACTAACTGCTAAAATTAGAGTTGAGTTAGCGATTTAATTTCTTTACATATATGATAAAGTCTGATAGAAATCTGATCATTGGTATTATTATGAATTCACTGTTCTGATCACTCCTGCTCAAACAGTGCAGGGACTGAAAGTCTCAAGCAACAGATCAATGAAAATTATTAGAGGCCTGGGAAGATTTCTGTGGGAGGTGGAATTGAAAAGATTAGGACCATTTAGTTCAGAGAGAGGATAAAAAGAACGGACATGAAAAATCAACACAGCAGCAACAGCCAGGTAGGCACCCCAATTTTGCACATTTTGTGCCTGCAGAAAGCCCCACTGTGCCTTGCAGTTGGTCCCGTGGGTATTTATGGGATTGTTTCTGTTCACTAAATGAATGAGCAAAATCCTTCCAGCCAGGTCACCCTGACATCTGAAACTCACTATTTCCAGAAAGCTACTGTGTCAGGAAAACCTGGGCATGGAAATGCAAGTCAGGGGAGCCTGTGGAAAGGATCCAGCCAGTGGAGATGG
The DNA here is from genome assembly GCF_017590135.1 of Pyrgilauda ruficollis. Taxonomy (NCBI): domain Eukaryota; kingdom Metazoa; phylum Chordata; class Aves; order Passeriformes; family Passeridae; genus Pyrgilauda; species Pyrgilauda ruficollis. The sequence continues at coordinate 2,367,852 of NW_024515320.1, forward strand.
CAGGCTCACGTGGGGGTCACCACGCTACCATCCCTCCTGGACAGGCCACAGGGCTGTGAGTTTGCACCCCCATTCCTGCAAGATGCGATCCACAGGGGAGGCTCCCCTCTTACCCAGTTTTCACAGAAATTCCTTGGATTCCAGGTGCTTGGGAGCTTCCTGGTCACTTGGGGCTGTTTCCCCTGATGCTTACCCAGTGCAGTGAGGAATGAGACACTTCTTAGCATGTCCCAGCTCTTGAGTCCCTTCAAAGTTCAGGACCTGGTGATGGCCTGGTCCTTACCAGGGGACATGGAGGGTTAAATGGCATTTCCAAATCAGCTGTATCCCTCTGCTAGTCCATCAGGCTGGCATTTTCCCAACAGACATGTTCTGTTTGCCTCATCAGCACTGACTTAGGGCTGAGATGTCCTTTCCCTACTCATCCCCTGACACCTGCCACAGTGACCCATGGTGGCCCATCCCACTGGGGTCCCCCTCTGCCAAGTTGCTTAATACTTACCCCATGTGAGGGATAGGTCATCCAGCCCCAGTCTCCCAGGATTGTTGACGTGTCTAGCAAGTTCACTGGAAAACACAGGAGCAAAAGCTGTGTTAGAAAGCTTTGTCCCCATCCCCAAGGACTGAGGAACAGAGCCACCATGACGAAGCCCTCTTCACTTGCCACTCCCTTGAAAACGCCTCCCACCCATCAGTCTTTCTTCAGGGACTGCCTGGCTGGATATGAAACAAGTATGGAGTTTGGGGATGGCAACAAGGGATGCTCCCCAGAGCTGGTGGTTCAGGATGGAGTTGAGTCCTGGCCCCAGCACTGAGAGCAGTGTGACCTTTTGGAGGAGAGGAAGCTGCAAACAGCAGGTTGGAGGGAATGCAATGCAAGGAAGCGTTGTGGAAACAAACTCCCTGCATCAGGTTGTCCACCAGTCCCACCTTGGGATAAGACTGATGCAACTGGGCATTGCAAGAGTCTTATCCTCAGCTGGACACTTCTACTCTGGAAGCCCTTTAGGCTCAGCTCCCTCTCAGCATCACTGGTTTGAAGTCTGCACTCCAGCAGCTGCTGTAATTGCGCACTGCAGTGCCCAGCTCCAGCACAAAGAGACTCCCCATGGTCCTGGCTGACACCCCACTGGAGAAGTCCATCAAAGCCAACCCCTCCCCACCAGGAGCCTGGCTTAAAGAGGAGAGAGAGGCAAACTGCAGGAAGAGGAGAGCAGATTGTGTGGGAGGAGAGGTGAGGATGCCTTCCAATGTGCTCAGAAGCTATGGAAACCTGTGCAGTGGCAGCAGTGGAGGAAAGCAGGATGCCATGGCACTGCTGCCTCTGAGCCATCTGAGCCCCACGCCCAGATCCCACAGCGTCAGGCAGAGGAGAGCCTTGCCTTGCCTGATAACCTCGAGTCACTCAGCACCTGGGGAAGGAGCCCAAGCCCCAGCTCCATGGTGCAGATCCAGCGGGATGGAGGCTTTGGGGAGGCTGCCAGTGAGGTGCCTTGACCCTTGGTGCAGCGGGCACCAGGACCCTGATGCCTCAGCACCCCCAAGAGCACGAGGCTCCCACAGGGACCCCAGTGCCTCCAGCTTTCCCCGTTCCCTTTATCCTGAAGCCACCCAGTGAGGTCAGTGCCATGGGAGGCATCATCCTTGCTGGCTGCCTTTCCTCACCCTTGAGGAGCACCAAACTGGACCTGGAGGCACCTTGTCACAGCATCCCTCTGCAGCAACAGGGCAGGGCTGGTCCCTGGGCTCAGGAGGGATGGTGGTCTTGTTGCCATGACCAGCTTGTCACAGCAGGGACAGGGCATATCAGGACAGTGTCTCCAGTCCCGGCAGAGCCTGGGCTCAGCATGAGGCTGGTTCCTGTAGCCCGAGGAGCTGGTGCCACTTTCATTTACTATTACCAGGCAGGGAAGGAGAGGGGAGGAGAGAGGAGCAGAGACGTGAGCTGGCTGTGAAACACCCGGACGTCATGCTCCTGACAGAGCAGATTAGGAGCTTTTGAGGCATTTATTAATGTTAGCAGAACAATTTGAAAGAATTTCCAGGGTTTCTTGTGTGGTTCCATTGGCCCAACAGCAGGCCAAGCCCCTCCACTCCCTGCGCAGCGCTGCTCCCACTGCTAAAGAGGCCCCTTGCCCTCAACACAGAGTAATTACCTCGGAGATCTCAAATCCATTTTTATTTGTTATTGTTAATCTGAAGATTTTCTGCCTATTTTCCCTGGGTAATTCACCCAGCAGGAGCCCAGGCTTGGGAGTTTCCCTGTTCACAGTGCAGGACCACAGTCCTGGTGACCCTCAGCAGGCAGGTTGCAAGGAGGGGACAGCTTTTGCAGACCCTCTCTCCCCCCCCCACCGTGGTCTCTGCACCCTCTTTCCCACGCTGGGATGCTCAGCAATGGACGTGGCTGCCTCCCACTGTTCTGCAGGCAGCAGGAGGAGCCTGCATGACTGGGGTCCAGTGGGAGCATCGCGTTATGAGGAATGATGCCGAGAGCACCTAGTGGGGTGTTCCCCAGACTTGTCTGCCAGCAGTGTGTGGGACCTGGAGCTGGCTTGCTACACCCCATCCCACCACCCTGACTGTGTGGTCATCACTCAGTCTCACAGAGATGTCATTATGACCTGAAGAAGTCTTCTCCTTTCAGTTGCTTTGGTTCCCAAACAACCTATGCCAGCTTGCATCCCACTCATTCCTCTGCGCAGGAAGAGGGATAAGTTTCTTTTATGCCCTCACTTCAGCCAAGTGTGTGGAGCCCTGCATTTTAAGCCCACACAGCAGGCACTGCACAAACACAAAGGCATTGTGTGTCCGAGAGCTCCTGTTAACTCGTGGGATGGCACACACGCCTGTGGATCCCAGTGTCCGTCCAGCAGCACTGTGACATGCTCCGATATGGGGACACCAAAGCTCTCCCAAAAGCCAGCTGGTTACAGCCCAGGTTACAGCCCAGCTCTGAGGGAACCTGCCACACCTCATGTGACAAGTGCCTGCTCAGCCCCGTGCAGTGGGCTCCCGGCTGCTCAGAGCCCGCCTTCGAAGCCACAGGGTGAGCAAGACCACCACAAAGGACCCCTTTCAGCTCAAACATTTTTCAGAAAATGTGCTGGTTTGGGAGACCTCTCTCCTACAGCTGGGCAATTCTCTTTGATGCTATGGACTGTCTGCGCGTATCAGTCTCAAACCGTGAGCTCCATTTTGTTTTCCTGAGCACCATTTTGTCGTTTCCCTATTCTGTGCCTTGGCCTTGCCTCGGCGTATTGAGCCAAAACACCAGGAGGTGTCAGGGGAAATTCTCGCCCTGGTGGAAAAGCTGTCAAGCCTGATTGCCCATTCAAATGTAAGCACCTAGGAGCGAGCAGGTCGTTTCCCAGCACAACTGGGGTCTGCAGATGGAGCCTCACGTAAGGCAGACCCTCATGCTGCATAAAGTTGCATCGTGCAATGGTGCATGAGTAGTGGACATTGCAGCCTCATACGTACAGACTACGCAGGAGTCACAGTGTGCAAATCAGTATATGATGTATGTATATATTGTATTCATACCTACATCTCTATTTTTGGATCTATATCTGAATCCATTTCCATACCCATATCTACCAAATTCTATATCCTGCTTGTGATGAGTGAGGGAGCTGAGACTGGGATTAGCATCCAGAGGATGTGCTTTTTACTTGGGACCATATATCTCTTGTCATATATCTATCTATATCTATATCTATATCTATATCTATATCTATCATCTCTATATCTCTATCTTATATATATTTATATAAATATCTATATTTGTATCATATCTATATCAATATCTATCTATATCTATCATCTACATCTATATCTATATCTATATCTATATCATCTATAAAGAGTGAGTGCTTAGATACCCTTCTGAACACTTTCACTGGTGGCCACAGCTCCTGCAGGGATGTATTGCATCCCTACAAACAGATGTGGGAGCACATTGGGGTCTCACATCCAAGCATCCTGGGCTCAGGAATAGGCTCGTGGTATCTAGGGGAGCTTGTGCATCTTCAGCCCACCCCGGATTCATGGCAGGGTGGTGGAACAAGCCTGGGGGAGACACACTGGTGGATGTGCTGAGTCCCAGCCTCTGGAAAAACAGTGGGGGACCAAAGAGGGCTCTGAGCACCCTCACTAATTGTTAACCCACTGTGGTCCTCCCTCTAATTACTCCACCATCTCCCTCTTAGGCAGGGGCTTTGTAGTGCAGTCGTGGGGAGGAAGGGTCAGTGGGAGCAGCCCTGTTCCCTTGGGCTTCAGTTCCTCTCCATCACAACTTCAAAGGCCTCCCAAGATTCACAGCAAGGCTCCCCCCCCCATGCAACAATGCCTTTTGCATTGATAATTAAACTCTCACCAGCGCAGCTTGGCTGCTCCCCACTACCCAAAGACCAGCAGGCTCAGCTCCACCGCTCCAAGCAGGTCTGCACAGCCCACACCAGTCCCACAGCCCCAGCCCCTCCTCATGGGGAATGACACAGGGAGGTTATCCACAGTGGGAAGAAAGTGCGAAAAGGGCAGCAAGAGGCTTCCTGAGAGGAGGGGAACAAGAGCCAGTGGCATTAATTTCTCACAATGTGGGGCAGAACTTGGAAGGGGCAGGTGGGGCAAGGGTGGCTCAGCTATTTGTGTCCCACCATTTAATGCAAGGGCCGGCTGAATAGGCAGCCCTGACCTTTCCAAATCGGGGGGGCAAAGCTGAGACACAAAGTCAAGTCTTACTGGCCTTGGAACATGGCAAGAGGACAGGATGGGAAGCTTTGCTTTCAGCCTCCTGATCCCTGGGACAGTATTTATCTTTAAGGAGTGAAAACCAGCCATTTATTCCCCAACACACGAGGCCAATGGGTAGGGCTCAGAGGGAGGAGCAGCATGCCTGGCGGGCAGCTCAGCTCTCCCCTTTCGGGTGCTGTGTGCAGGGATGTTCCCCACAGATCGGGGTCAGCACTGGGTTGCTGCTCTGCCAGACCAGCAGCCAGATCCAGGCAGGATTTGTCCAGCAGCTGCTGATCCACAAGGCTGCACATACTAAGGACACAGCGGGGATGGGGCTACCCTTGGCACCCACCGGCCTTGGCTGCCCAGAGAAGGTTAGAAAAGCAGTGCAAGTAGATCCAGGAAATATCACCAAATCTGGCAGGAATTTTCGATTTCCACACTTCTAATGCCAGAATCAGGCTGGAAAACAAAACAAAATAAAACCAAAAAAAGGGCAAAAAATCAGAGAAGAAAAATACCAAAAAAACCAAAGGAAAAAAACCAAAACAAAAAAACCCAAACCAAACCAAACCAAACCACCAAAAAAACAAAACAAAACAAAACAAAACAAAACAAACAAACAAACAAACAAACAAAAAAACCCAAAACAAAACAAAAAAAACCCTAAAACCAAAAAAACCCACCAAGCTACAAAGAAACATTTTCAAATGAAAGCAGTGCTGCTTTTTGGCTGTGCCCTAATTCCCATTTCAGGATTTCTTCTCAGACCTCCAGATTGTTGCTGTGAACTTTCTGCATTTAATTTTATATCATTTTGTAATGCATCAGGAGCGGCAATGCCCATAAGGACTGCCCAGAGGGTCACCCCTTTTCACTATACCCAGAGCAGGAGACACTTTGATGTAAGAAGAAAGCTTGTTTGTTCAATCAGTGCTAACAAAAAGCCTCAGTTCAGGTTTTAAAAATAAAATTATCAACCTGATCCTTCAAGCCCCTGCATGATATCATGTAAGATAATGTGCAGCGCAAGAGCACATTACCTACCTGTGGTAGGACTGAGGTGTTGTGAAATAATGCAAAAAATGAAACAAAACAAAACACCCTGAATAAAGGATTTCTAAGGCTAAAACCCTTGAAATTATAGGGCAGGTTTTTGGTTCGCAGAAAAAAAAAAAAGCACATCAAAAGCCAAACAACAAAAAGATGTTCCCTCTCAAAACTACAGGTGAGAAAATAGAGATGTAAAATGGTCATGTATCCTGCTCGCTTTGAGACTGCTTGTGTGCAGGGGGACAGACAGGGAGAACTGGGCATGCTGGTGTAGGAAACCCAAATTAAACAAGCTACCCACCACTGGGCAGGGTGTTACAGTACAGGTGTGCACCCTGGTACTGGTGGGCACCCATCCCCAGTACAGGTGTGCACCCTGGCACTGGTGTGCAGCCATCCCCAGTACAGGTGTGCACCCCGGCACTGCGGCACTCATTGGTTCCAGTGCAAGCTGAAACTGGAAATGTCAGAACCCCTCGGACTGTCCCAGGGCTCGAGGATGAGTGTGTGGGGCTGGACAGGGCTCCAAGTGGGGGTGAGCCCACACTTCTATGTCGCTGGTCCCAGAGCCAGTGGGAAAGGAACTATTTTAGGCTCTAGGGGTGAGTGGGCTCGTTGTAATTCAGGGCAGAAGCCAGAGGAGGAGGTGGGAAGGCCCTGGGGATGGAGGGGTAAGAAAGGTCAGGGATTCAAGAAATTCCATGGAAACATCCAGTGTGCGCAGGGGAAGAAGCAAGACTGCAGTGAGGCTGGGGAAGGAGCACTGGGGTCCTTGTGGCCCTGGAGGAGGCACAAATGGTGCCCCCAGGTCTGGATTTGGCCGTCTGGGAGTCACACATATCTTTTCTGCCACAACGTCCCCAGCCTGAGGGACAGTACAACGACACAGCCCTGTCCATCAGCAGAGAGGAGCCCATGCCTGGCACAGCCACCCCTGCATATCTCATCTGGTTAAAGCCCTGTGAGAACAGATCTATTCAACTCCCACACCACCAAAGGGTGGCTCCTGGCATCCCTGACCACTGTCCTCAAAGCCAGAAGCTTGAGGAACAGGAAACAGACCTGCACCCAAATGGGGATTTCCCTCTGAGCTGCAGTTCAGGTACAGAGACAGCCTAAACACCTCATGGTACCAGCAATGCAATATCGGGACAGCCTTTAAAAATTACACGGGAGTTTTCTGACATAAAATAAATGTCTTCTGCTTGCAGTCAGCAACACCTCTGTGGTACAGACTCCAAGAAAGGGGAGATGTGTCCAGAGGGGTTTGTCCCAGTGTCCTCACACTAGTCCTGACTCCCTCTTCTCTTTTCTCACATCTGTCAGGTATAACAAAATAGACACAAATGCATTTTCAGCTTTAGTCACCGAGGTTTCCAACCTCTGCTGCATTTTTTGGACATTGAAGCTGATGCCATGTAAGCTGCTAACACTGTCCCAAGTCCTTTTCCCAGACTATCTCACTCCCCACACATAAGGTGCATGCCCACTCAGTTATCTCCTGCCTGTTTGGGATTTGGAGGATTTCTTACCCCACACTGCCACTTCCCATGCCACCCACCGTGACTCAGGCAAACCTGGCACTGGAGATCTGTGCCTGTATCAGAGCCAGGGCAAACCTTGCAGCACCCTGAAAATGCCATTCTGCCCTTCCCACCCATCCCTGCATCCCTGCAGCCCTGGTAAAGCTTTGAGTGTTATCCTCTCTGGAATCCTTACTAGGGAACCGTGGGTTTTACAAATGTGCTCACTTATCTGGATTATCTGGAGGGGCTTTGCATGGCAGTTTTTCAGGCTGTCGTATGCTTTTTCCCTAATTTCTCTGAGGACATTTTTGTTCTCGCACCAGTTGGCCACCCTAAACTGTGCTGAGCTGTTTGTACCCCAGTGACATTTTTAAAGCAAGATAATTTCTTTTAAAGGCTTTTGCCTTTGCTCTCTTAAAAATAGCTTTCTAAAATGGAACATTTTCACAGACAAAAATACCAATACTAACCACCTTTGAGGGGACAGGCTGAATATCTCACATGACTGGTAATTAAATATCACAAAAGTCCTTAATAATTACAAGGAAGGTGCATGACATAGAAGGTATTTCATCCAAGGAAAGACCCTGAAACTTGTGGCATCATTGATGCTGGGGTGGAGCTGGGATGGATTCATCTCTCCAGCTGCAGCCAGCACTGTTGCCACTCAATGTGGTTAAATAAGCATTTTAAATATGAGAAACTGGACATAGAGCAGAAGATACCATAGGCACAACTATGACAACCAGGGCTGGAGGTAAAGAAAAATCACAGAAGGGAACCTGCAGAGCCCAATCTGCTCATGCCCACAAGGGCTGCGAGGTGCACAGGTTGAGTTTACCACTTTCACAGCCGAAAAATATGAGCTCTTTAATCCTGCAGGAAAAGCCTAACAAGAACAAACAGCTGGAAGGTGAAGCCAGGGAAATTTGTATTAGGGAAAGAGAGGCCTGATTTTTAAAGGCTAGGGCTGATGAGCCCTTGGAAGGGATTATTAAAAGCAGCACTGCCTTTGCCGATGTTTTCAGATAAAGGGCAAATACTTTTCTGGCCACTATCCCTAGGCCAACACACTTCATTAGGCTTTACTGGTGTGCCTGGATGTGATCCATTAAGGAGTTACATCCTTTACACAGCTGTTTATGATACCGAGTATCACGCACCGACACGGGCAGGACGGGGGGTTTGTTTCATTTTGAAGGTAATACAAGTGCATTATCTGACTGCTCTCCTTGGGACTGGTAAGGCTGAAGGGGTTAATCGCCTCTGTGACAGAGGAACCATTTTGAGTGTTGGCCAGGCAAACAGGCTGGGTTAGAAGAATGAACTATCAAAAACTGTCAGGGTATGAATAGAGTTATCATATGAATGGATGTGCCTCTGGAGATAAAGCCAGCACCGAAGGCTGCCAGTGAGGCCAGCAGGGACAGGCAAAACACAGGACCCGACCAGAACAAAGAGCGGAGGTGGCGGGATGTCTCCATAAAACCATGCTCCCCAAGTCCTGCTGCCGGGACCCAGCACTGCCGCCGGGATGTGCGGGATGAGCTCCCACCCTTCCTGAGCATCTCTGGGGGCTGGGGTTCGCTGCTGGTTTGTTGAGATTTTTTTTGAGTAAAATATTTTGCTAACCACCTTTCAGCAATCGAAAAAATAAGTAATTCTTTCCTCCCCGAAGCAATTCATCAGGTTTTCAGTTGTACTTAAATTTGGCTTCATCAGATCCATTTCTACCATCACCAAAATGGGTGTTCATTTATTGTCACTGGAAACAACCCCTTGCAATTTCAGAAAACAAGAATTCAAGGAGAATGAAAAAACCTGCCAAAGTAGGTTTGTTTTGTGCACAGGTGTGTTATTTTTCTGCAAATTTTGGAGGTTGATTTTCCAGAAGTTTTATAAGCTATTAATACAGGAGGGATGGAAATTAAGATGGCACCAGAAACGTATCCCTGTAAGCCTACCTAAAATTATGCAAATATTTGCTTTATGTCAGCATTTTGGGAGCAATCAAAAAATTAAACACCCCCAGATTTTTTTTCACTAATGTAGCCTAAACCAGCTCCCTGTTTTAAACCAATGCTTCTCCATCCCCCATCACCAAAAGTCCATAAGCTTAAACACTCTTGTTTCCTATCCTTAGAGAGGAACACAGACCCCCACAGCCTTTTTAAAACGGAAAAGGCGATTTCCTCTCCCTTTCAATGTCTTGCTTTTCCCGCAGCCCCGACTTTGGCATTGCTGCAGAGAAGTAGGAAAGAAGCATTGAATAAACATGCAGATTAGTTTTTACCTTTTTTTCTGTTTGAGCAGAGGGGCAATTAATGAGATTACAATGAGAGATTAGCGGGAGAGACCCCCATGAGCCCTTCCTGTGGCCCCCGTTTCAGCAGCGCAGCAAGCGGCTGGGTTTTCCCAAGGATTCTGGTGCTTTCCCGCACCCCATCCTTGTTGAGTGGAGGAACAAAACCCCATCACTGCGGTACAAGGAAAAGACGAGCATCCCCTCCTTGGCTCAGCATCCTCCGCTGTACATCACCCCATCCCCGTCATCTGCTGTTTGCCTCAGCCAGCCCCATGTGCCCCAAAATGCTGGGGGAAATGTCCCCAAATCCCCTTCCCCTGCTTCACCAGGTCCCACATGGAGCCCTCCAAGCTCAGCCACGGGCCAAGGGGTCCATGTTGTGATGGGGAGGAAGGTCACCCGTCTCATGGACGGAGGGCAGAGCTGAGCTGGGGGCATCACTTGGAAGGGAGTAGACCCCCTGCAACAGCATTTGAAGTGCCATTTTTTGACAGAAAATACAATTTTGTTACCCCCCACCCAAGCGCCAAATGTGATAATTTCTGCTCATCTGATTTTCTTTCAATTTAACAAAGATATTTCATATTTTATTATTTAATTTCAATTTGTGCTATAATATAAAATACCCGCTTTAATATTTTCACCTATGCAACTCAGTCTGCAATAGTGTAAATATTTTTAGTCTCTCATACTTCATATTATTGAAATATCTTATATTGAAATATCATATATATTGAAAATAACTTTTCTACCTCCCTGCTCTAAAGCAATTTAATAATTTCAGACAATTCTTTTTTCAGTGCTCCAGCTAAAAATCTTCCACATCCTGCAAATTTTTACCCCTTTTTAAAAAAAAAATCAGAGTTTTGGCTTTCAATGCATTTCGCAATGGCTGCCGTGCTGAAATGGGGGATTTCCCATGGAATGGCGATTCCCTTTTCCTCCTATTTCTCGGGCACGCCTGTACACAAGACTGAAAGGAATAAAAAATATAAGCTTAAAACTTCTTGGAACACATATTTCAGGAAAGATAAAGGCACTGTGAGCTCTTGAAAAGAAAAAAAATAGGGTTGAATCTGTTTTTTTGGTTAATACATGTTTTTATACACCAACTGCCTCCCAATACATGCATGCAGAGTGTAGCACACCGTGGCCTCAAATTTGCTTTGTAGTTGTAATTTTCTACCTTGCAGTTCCCAAACCAGCACTGGCTTTGCTCAAGAGCATGGCCAGAAATGCAGGGCACTGAGAGGTGGTGGGAGCAGGCAGAGGTGATGGGCAGCCAGGTACACCCTCACACCGTGCCCACAGTCACCACATGCTCTGGGAATGGGGCAGCCAAGCCTGGCACAACTGGAGTGTGGCATGCACCAAGGCTGGGCTCTGCTCTGCAGCATCTCCCACATTTCCAGTCCCATCCCATGCCAGGGTACTCAGCGACTGGCACCACAGCCGATCTCAGTGTGGACGCTGCTCCCAGCCCATCCCAGCACCTGGGACACTGGGAACTGGCAGAGCCCACAGCCACATCCCAGTTCCACTGCTCTGCTGGGGGCCCGGCTGGCACTGAGTGCCCCGTGCCAGGGCACAGCAGAGCCCCAGGATCCGCGGGGCCACGAGCAGCATTGCGGCAGTGGATGGAGCACCACTAGCTTTCTGCAGGTCCCACACCTTTTCTTGATGCCATTCAGTACCACCTGTCTGGTCTAATCGAGATCCAGCCTGCTTGGTCTGCCCCAGAGCCCAGCGCATCCCCAGCCCTGTGCAACCTCCTGACCAAGGCTGTGATTGAGGATAGCTTTCTTTTCCAACAAGTCTTGTGAGAAAGCCAGGTCTCTCCCAGCTGATAACAGGCAGACAGCAGTCCAGAGCCTGGCTATCCATGCAGGCACCATAAAGCCCAACTCAGCATCCAGCGATCTCTTCCATAGAGTACAGGAAGGAGGCCCTTGCCTCATTTGTCAGTGCCCAGGGTGCGCCAGGTCCAGGCAGGGCTGTTTGGCTTTGCAGGGCTGCAGCACTGAGAGCCTGGAGCTGCACAGGCAGCATCCTGCACCACTCCCTGCCCAGGGCATGGGGCAAAGGGCAGCTGCTGCATCCCAGGATAAAGACTAAGCAAGGGCTGGGAGTGTTGGGGTGCTGGGGCCCCATTGTGCACCCTCACAGCCCATCCCCAGCAGTGAGACCCCAATGTACCCCCCTGCATGGGCAGCAATGCATATGGGAAAAGGAGCAGGAAGAGGGCCAGGAAGTAAGCATTGGGCAGAAAACAGGGCTAGGACCAGCAAATAGCTGGAAATTGGGAATAAAGTGAGGAAAATGCTGGTGGGTATTGGACGATGGCAGTAAGCACAAGGACCCAACCCAGCAGGGTTCTGTGAAGTGCACGAGGCGCAGGGGTGGCAGCCCTTGGGCCTCAGTATGCTGGAAGGATGGCAGAGATGCAGGGGCAGGAGAAGGGAGAGATGCCACCGCCTCCATGGGACACGGACACCGGCCCTGGGGCTCGCTGCAGAGGCTGTGCCGTGCTGGCCGTGGCTCTCAAGCACAGCAGAAGGGAGGAAGGATGCTGCTGCCGGTGCCAAGGACATGCTCGGGAGTGGGAACAGCAGATCTCTGGCGATGAAGATCAGCAGACCTGGGAAGCAGCCGTGCCGCCGCTGCCAGCACAGAGGGAGACAGGCAAGCGGGTGGGTGGCAGGAGCAGGAGCAGCACTGCCGAAACCGAGGGGGCCCTGAGATACTGGAGTAGGGACACGGACAAGGACCGGGGATGAGGGCAGTCGGCAGCTGGGTAGAGTGGCCGGCTGGATAGAGCAGGCCTGATGTGGCTGACACCAAGATGTCGGGAGAGGATCCTCAGCTGTATCCCTGCTTCCTACTTCAGAAGTTTCCAGCCCTTTCTCTCACGAGAAGTTTCCCACCTGAATGCCCTTTCCAGCTCCCCTCATCCTCCGGATCTTCCTGTGCCCACCCACTCGCTCCATCACAGCCCACAGTGTTCGGCCAACGTGCACGGCCCCGCGCTGCTGCCAGCTCCAGTGATGGGGATCGCCATGGCTGAGCCGGTGCCGGTGTCCCTGTCCTCTCTGCAGCCACCCCTGCATGCTGCAGCAGAGCCCGGGCAGAGGAGGGAGGCAGAGCTGCCGGCATTGCTGCAGAGTCAGGTTCTCCTGACCAGCTCCGAAGTTTTGCCTCTGGTGCAAAAGCTCCAGGATTAGCAAACTCAGGCAGGCAGGAACCTGGAGCTGCACTCCCCTGGGAGCACAGAGAAGCAGAGCCCGGCAGGGCTAAGCTCATGTGGACACATCCAAAGAGCCACAGCGATCCCGCGGGTGTCCCTAACACTGCCCCGTCACTCCAGGGCCGCCCCGGTTCCTACCTTCGCTGGTGGTGGCCGAGAGGCAGGCAGCCAAGGTTATGACGATGGAGAGCGAGGATGTCAGATCGCCCTGTGCCCATGCCATGGTCCGGCGGGGGCCACCAGGAGCGGGGCCACCTCGGTTGTCCCAGCACCTCTGCGAGCGAGCTACCTCTGCCCGGAGCTACGGCACTCGCCGGCTAATGCAAAGGCACTTTGCGCACATTGCTCGCAGCCACACGGGCGGGCGAGCAGGGAGGGAGCAGCCTGCCCGTCACCGCTCGCAAGCCAATGGGCTGGGTGGGCTCTGTAGCGAACCCCCCTTTCCGCACCACACGCGCTCGCTGTACCCAGACCTAGCATCGGGACTCGGACTCCCACTCCCCGCTTTCCCCCACTCCCCCGCCCTCGGGAAGCTCCAGCAGTCCCCGCTGCATCCTGTGCTCCCCATCCCGCTCCGCTGCTCTCACTGGCCGCGGCGAGAGACAAACTTGCAGCGCTGCGGGGAGCTCTGCACTCGGTCGGGGTCAGGTGTGAAGGGGACGGGGTTACCCGTCCCTCCTGCTGTGCAAGGAGAGGAAAACCCCTTGTAACTGGTCCCTTTGCATGTCTGAAGGAGACAGGTAGGACGCCCCCATCCCGATGCTTTCCATGCCACATCGTTCTGGGAGAGACACTCCGCTCACAACTGACCTGTGGCAATGGGAGCAGGGGACAGCTCAGCCAGGGCTCACAACGCCTTGTTTACTGCCACCTTGGTCACCTGACAGAGGGTCAACCCTTTCCAAAGCAGTTTGGGAAGACACAGCAATTGTGCCAAGGCAGAAAGGCTGGGCACTGGGCAAGGGCGTCCTGTGACAGGGGCCTGGGGCTACCTAGGAAACACAAAGCATCCTTCCCACAGCCTCTGCATCCCTCTTGCTTGGAGCCACCAGAATCGCCGTGCCAGGTGAGTACCTTGCTCAGCATTAAACACTCGACATCTGTCAACAGACCCCCTACAGCCACTACTGCTTCCCCATCTAAATGCTGAACAATCATTAATACCTGCCCGTGGTAACCACAGATGCTGACTCCCATCTACACCACGTGCAGTGACTTATTTGCTCCTTCATGCACTCGTGGCTGGTGCATTGTGACTGCAGCTCTAACCTGCCCCAGGAACTACCCCTGGGCAAGGCACAGAGGGCAGGATAGGCATCTCTTCTGTTGTCTGTCAGGCCGTCCCTTGGAAAAAGCTCATCCCAGACTTGCTCAGTGGAGACAGGGAAGGAGAGGGGGTGTTGCACACCCTCCATTCCACTCTGTGTACCTTGTGTGCTCCCTGGAGATGCTAGACCCCATGCTGGGGCACCCCATGGTGCAGCTTTCTGCACGGAGGAGAGGAGCTCCCTGCCCGACTCCCAGCACGCAGCAGTAACAATTCTTCATTCAGAATGGATGAGGACTGTATGTGCAAGGACGTGTCTGCACCACTCATCACCAGGACCTGGGAACAGCACAGAGCCTCGGGTCCCTCCAGGCTTTTACCCTGCCTGCCTGGGAAGCAGTCAGTCCAGCGACAGTGCTGGAGAGATCCTGTCATCAGCAGTATCACGGGATGGGCTTGCAGGGCGGCTTAGGCAGGGACACAGCTGTGGCTCAGAAGACACCAGACATTCCCAAGGCAGATGGCAGAGGCCGAGCGGTGCTGTCAGGTGACAGGTACAGCTACACAGTGGACTTTGCAGTGGACCTTGGAGCAAAGGGGTCAGGGCTGATGGTCTCCAAAATCACAGCAAGCCACCAGGAAGCCCCAGATGATCCCACAGTAGTTGCACTCCTGCAGCTGATGGGAAAGCAAATATTCTGCCAGCTATCACATTGCTACTCTGACCCAGACATTTCCATTTGCTGAAAGGGCTTGTCACAGCTCAGTGCTGGATCATTCAGCTCTCTGTCCCACAGTGCCCAAGCAGAGCCAGGCATTCCAGAGGGATGATGTTCACACTGCCACCGTCTGTTTGGCTCTTGTGAAACCCCCCTGCAGAGCTACCTCCAGCTCTCGTGTTCATCTGGAGAAGAGAAGGCTCTGGGGAATCCTTAGAGCCCCCTCCAGGGCCTAAAGGGGCTCCAGAAAATGAACTTTGGACAAAGGGTGGAGTGACAAGATAAGGGGAAATGGCTTCACACTCATACAGGGCAGGGATGGATGGGATATTGGGAAGAAATTCCTCCCTGTGTGGGTGCTGAGACCCTGGAACAGGTTGCCCAGGGAAGCTGTCCCATCCCTGGGACTGTTCAAGGCCAGACTGGGTAGGGCTTGGAGCAATGGTCTGTTGGATATGGGGTGGAATGAGATGGTCTTTAAGGTCCCCTCCAACACAAACAATTCTATGATTCTGTGATGTCAGTCCCAAACTCTGGAAAAAGCTCTGGGGAGGCAGAAGCCAGCTTTGGTCTTCCAGCGCTGAGTGATTCCACTCCCACTGCCATGCCCCTAACCCTGCAGATCTTCAACACATCCCAGCTACCCACATGGGTTCTCTAGTCCCCTGATGCCATCCCAGCCCCATGTGTGACAGGACTGTGTCTGGGTCTTGCAAAGGTGCCAAGAGCTACCAGCTACTGCATGTCCCCACAGATTCTGGATTTGCTGTGCTCCAGGGCTGCAGAGAAGCTGTGCTGGCTGAGCACTGTTACAGGCTGTAAAGCAGCTTTGCAGGAGCCACGAGACAGCCATGCCAGAAAAGCCCCAAAATCCCTTCCAGGGAATGGGAGGCTTCTCAGATACACTGTCAGCTCTGGGGAGAGGGGATGGTGTGTAATGGGATGCCTGCATGCAGTGGTGGGTGCACAGGAAGCGGGGTCAGTGTGAACTCTGTACCACAACACAGTGCTCACACACTGGGCACAGAAGGGCTGCGGGGGTAGGGGCAGACATTCTGGTTTCCCTGGACACTTGGTTTTGTGGTCAGGATGTGCCTTGAGTGCATAATCAATGCATGCGCATCGAGGCTGGGCACTGTCAGAGGTGTTGGAGCTAGTACAGGGTCAAACACTTCTGGGATGCTCCTGTCTGGGAATGCAGACCCCTTCCACACTAGGATCCATGTGCAGCCACAAGGGGTGGTCACAAGGCATCCCAGGAACCCCAAACAGACCAGGAAACAGAAGCATGGAGGGCTTCACACCAGGATCCCTGTCCCTCTCCTCACCTGCAGCCCTCCCCAGGCTCCCATTCAGCTATCTCTGGCCTGAGCCCAGCTGCCTCCCCCTTCTTGCTGAGTGCTGCTGCCTCTGCTCCTTGATGAGTCTCTTGCCACGTCCCTCAGCCATGGTCCTGCACCTGGCTGTCACTGAGATGGGGAGGATATTTATAGATGCAGCAGAGAGAGGAGAGCGCAGCTCAGACAGACAGATCAGCAAAGGAGGGAAGGAAGCCTGGGTTTACTCCCTTTTAGCAGCACCCAGGTCACTGTGCATTTAGTAGGGAAGCCACAGCCTCCTCATTAACTCAGTAGCTCTAATCTGAGTGGTTGTTATCCTTTGCACCCAGGGACTGTCCATTGCAGCCCTGAAAGAGCAAATCTGTGCCTGGACTGAGAAGGGCAGCCCTGTCTCTGGTATTCCAGCACTTCTCCAGCACATCCAGGCACTTCTCCTGTAGCACCTGCAGGGCCACGTGCCTTAGGGTCAGGACTGGTGGAGGCACCACTGGCAGTCATCAAGGGAATGGGACCGTCTCCACACCCATGTCACTCTGTGTTGGGACACCAGCAGAGCCAGGATCCCTGCTCCAGCCCTGTGGAGAAGGAGATGCTCAGGGCAGGGACAGAGCCATGGTGCAGGTCCCCACAACCCCTGACACCTGTTCATCCATCTGTCCCCCGCTGTACATCCCTTTCCGAGGAGGAGGAGACAGGATGGGACATGGGTGCCCTCTCCCAAACCCAGTGTTCTTCCCATTCATCAGGTGTCTGCAGAAGAAGGACAAGGACGAGCTATGTATGTCCCTGAGCAGTAGCAACACTGCACAGAGGTCCAGGATCCTCCCAGAAAAGCACTGATCATTGTCGGTAGGGGGACAGGACCCCTAGGGGACTTTCTCCACCCAAATAGCCTTAAACTATGCTCCATCCACATCTTGACCAGGCAACAGCCCTGAATCCAAGGAGCTTTAAAACCTGAGGTTTAACAAGTCAGATTCCTACTGCCTTCCCTCCCTATCCTGAACCCTCCTTTCTGGCTCTGCAGCAGAGCCCCAGAGGTCACAGGACAGAAGGAGGGTGCTGGACCCATGCAGGTGGGACATCCCCCTCTACACTTCCAGTGGCTGTGGCATCCCCCAGTAAAGTTTGCATTTGGTGCCTCAGCCTGAGCTGTCAGCAGGAATTCTCAGAGAGTTCCAGTGTGCCCCATGTAAGGATGCCAGTGGACAGCCCTTTAAACTGGCATCTGCTACATAAAGATGCTGACAAGTTCTCTACATCTGTATAACAATTCACCTGGAGCAATCTGGGTGCTAAATCGCTGTAATTCCTTGTGCTGTGTCCGGGCTGGGACAGATTGCTCAGCTGCAAGGCTGAGGATCACAAGGACCACGTCTCACTTCCTCCCTGCCTCCTGGGCAGACTCAGGCTTTTTTCCCTTTCCAGTGCCTTGGGGTTGTACTTTTCCTAATGTGCCAAGATCCTTTTTCAGCTAGGTGCTTTCCCTGCTTGCCCAGTCCTCCCTGGCGCTCACAAGTATTCCCATCATTGCTTGGCCTCTTACCCAGGGGAGCAGCCATTCAGCCAGAATTTTTCATGAGATGCCATGGCTGAAGATCTTCTCCATTCCTTCAGCACAGCCACGTGGAGGGTCCTGCTCCCTCCTCATTATCACAAGCAGGTGCCCAGTTTGTTCCATTAATGCCAGCAGAGAGGGCCAGCCCTTGGCATCACTTGTGATGAGGTATGACTGTGGGAACCATTGGCCAGCTGAGCAATCAGCAAAAAATTAATTCAGGTCAAGGCTGGGGAGACTGGGCATGCCTCTCCTTGTCATTATCAGAAATGCTGTGTATTAATATCCTTTATATTAAGAAAAATAATCTCATAATAATTTTTCCTCATTGAAAGAGACAGTTTGGAACTGGAATTGAGACAAACATAAGCCAGGAGAACCAGCTGCAGAAAGGGAGAGTTTGAGAAAGGTCTTTTGGTAATATCCATCGTTCCCTTATCAGTGAGGATATTAAATGTATTGAAATGCTAAGCAGCTCTTTAAGGGCTGTCTCTGATTTTCATTAAACAAGCAGGGGATGAGCAGGAGGGAAGGTGATGCAGCACTGTTCTCTCTCTAAGAAATTCTGATTGCTGGATATTAACAGCATTAGTCCTTTTATCCAAGAGCGCCAGGGTTGCACTTGCCTTCATGCCTATTCTGTGTCTTGCTGAAGTGGAACTAAGTCTCTGCTGTCTAACATTGGGCACACAGTGGCTTTGGAGCTGTTAGGGACCAGGGCTGTACAGAGATGCACACCAAGAGTGTCCCAGGGACCAGGAGTTGGGTCCCTGTATCTCCCAGTCCCACCATGTTCCTACTGCCCAAAAGGAGATGTTAGCTCATGCCTTGGCAGGGGAGTCTGGTCTTGAGAGGAGATGGGGATGAGCAGTCAGAAGTTTAAACCAAGTGAAATCACAGCCCCAGGCCCAAGGTGGAAGCATCACCTGAGGGATGGTGAGGGAATGGGCTACACCCTTGACATGTATCTGGCACTGAGTCCTGGTGATCCCCAGACATCTCCAAGCATGGTGAAAAATGCTTCTGTGTCCTGCCTGAAGGGAGGCCTGGGAACACCTCTGCCCCACTCTGGGGAACACACAGTGCTGTGATGACTTCAGAGACCATCTCTCAGCTTCCCAAATGGGGACATTGCTCTGGGAATGTTGGAGAGAACCACCACAGCACGCAGTGCTACAGCATGGTCAACAGCAGCGCTGAGGCCACACAGGGCCACAGCAGAGGGTTTGGGATACTCTGCAGAGGGTCTCAAGCCTGTCTGCAATGCTGGCATGGCCAGCTGAGCACTTGCAGGAACTCCAGCTCTGACACCCAGGCAGGGCTTTGACAGCCTCTGGATCTCTCTGCCAACAGCCCAATGATACTTTGCTGGCTGAAGAAGCAGAGGTGCAGCACAGTCAAATCCAACCACTTCAAAGACACATCACAAAACAAAGGCCATGAATTAGGTGCCAAAATGGCAAAAGTACCACAAGTACACCTCAGCACTCTTAATATCTTTTCGTTGCCTTTCAATTTCTAACCTTGGTGTGCTCTGAATGGTCACAGAGGCAAAGGCTCTGCTGCTAAAACCACAGGCCTCCAGGAGCTGGGACTTGAAAACACCTGAAAATAACAAGGCTGCCCATAGCATTTGTGAGAGACAGCAGCTATGGAAGAAGGGAGGCAAGCCCCATCCAGTGTACATGCATTTGGAAAATAAAGGGACACAGGGACAGCCCCAGAGCTCTCTAGAGAAGGGCTGGTACAAACAAACAGAAATTAGCTGGAGCTAATAAAACAGGGGCTGCCACAAGCCTAGGCAGCACGGCATGTGTTTAACCCCAGTCTCCAGAGCCCAGCAGCTCAGATATTGCCAAAGGGAATGGCTTTTTGGGCTAAGCAGGTGGTTTGAAATGCTCAGGCTTTGGGGAAACACAGAGTCCCTGCAGGACAGCTGGAATCTGCAACCCAGCTCACTACCCCTCCCACACAGGACCCTGGCATCACCCTCCTCTGGGCCATCCCTCTTCTGTCTTTGGACCCAGCTTGTGCATCTTTCCTCCCAATTTATTCCACACTTATCTTCACTCCCTTCTGTCCTTGCTCTTTCCTTTCTTGTGCATGGTTTGTTCTGTCCTGTCTCTGAGGCTTTATCCCACATGGACAGATGAACAGCTTTGTGCCTGCCAGATGGCTGTGGCACCTCCGTCCCCATCCCCTGCCACCCATCACCGCCTCCTCTGTTCGCAGAGCTGGTCACTGCTTCCAAAGAATCCCAAAGTAGTTTGGGTTGGGAGGGACCTTAAAGCTCATCTTGTTCCAATCCCCTGTCATGGGCAGGGATACCTTTCCCTAGACTGAGCTGCTCAGAGGTTGCTTCGCTTCCAGCTCAAGCTCACCCTGCCTGCACCATCAGGCTGTGAGCAGCAGTGAGACAAGTGCTCTCCAAGACACCCAAACCCCCTGATATTTCTGCCATGGGATACAAATCCTCCACAGGATCAAACGGGGAACTCTATGGTTGTTTCTTCTTCTGGTTTCTTTACCAAAATAATCAAGCCTTTCTTCAGACACTGTCATGAGATGGAAAGGAAAGCATGACAACCACACCAGCCATTTCTAGAGTCCTGCAGCCCTGCCTTGGAAGTACACTACAGCAAGAGTCACCATCCTTTGGCATTCCCAGTCTCTGCCATCCCAAGCTAAAGATCTCTGTTTGGCCCTAATCACTGGTGCTAAGGGGCAAAGACACAAGAGAGGCAGAAAATACCTCCAGCCCCATCTCAGGCGACTCTTGTACAGCCAAGAGAATGCTCTGATGCTGTTGAAACTGTCAGCTTCACTTCAAGCACATTGTTTCTGCTGGACGTGGAAATTTCAAAGAGACTTAATTACAGAGCTGGGCAGACCCAGACATAATCCTTTTGAAAGCTGACAATGAGATGCTGTCCAAAAATAATTTTGATGCTATAAAAATAACCAAACAAAGCTGCATTTAAAATGGGATGAGTAATGGGGGAACAATAGCAAAACACATGGGAATACCCGCAGCCACTTCAGAGCCCAGGCAGGTTTCCCCGTGCAGAAGGAGGTACTGGTCAGGCAGGAGCTGCTCCCACAGAGGGTACCCAGGTCCTACTTACCTGGGCTATGCTTTCCCAGAGCTCTGGGCTGTTTGCCACTTCAGGGAATTTGGGAAGAGGTCATCAGCATGCAAAGGTGGGGCTGGCAATGGTAAAGTACAGTCCAAAGCCACAATTTTCCCCCTGGTTTTGGTTACACATCCTGGGATCCCCAGCTGCAGCTTCAGGTTTAATATTTGCTCTGTCCAATGATGAAGTTCAGCTGTAGCAGGGACCATGCCACCAGCTGGGCCTATTTATTACCCAGCATAGGTCTCTGTGTGTGCAGTGTGAAGCCAGCCTCCTGCCCAGTAGCATTTCTTCGTGTGGGATGTTGGATGCAGGAATATTTAGGAAGAACTGGAGCTATGCACCCAGCCCTGGCTATTGCAGAAAGTTATAAATAACCAGGTTACCTTGGGTAACCTTTTAGAATTGCAGCCTAATTTCTTCAAACATCCACCCCTCCACCTCATGTCACTGAGATTTAACTCCCTGTGGGGTGTGGGGGGGTCAGTGAAAAGCCCTTCACCAGTTCAAGAAGAAGATGAAAAAACAAATTGATATTTCATAAAGAAAGTGTATTCAATTAATACTGTCTCAGGAAATAATTAAACCGATTCAGTTGGAAATTGTCCAGAATGTAACCTATGTTTTAACAGAAGGTGGAAAAGTGTAAGGGAGGACACACGTACTGCACACTGTTAGGACTCAGGTCTGGGACTCAGATGTAGACAAAGGCCAGCCTTCAGCCTGGAGCTGAGCCTTTGCTGCGTCACCGAAGCACCATGTGTGACCACACTGCCGCCGTGACCAGAGGCGGGGGAGAAGCCACACGTTTCCTCTGGAACCTTGCCTGCTCAGGCCAGCAGGAGGCTGTTTGCTGCTCCCAAAGGTCAGTGCAAGCAGGCTCAGCTGCACAGAGGAGCCAGGAGCTATTGAACAGTCACTGAGAAGCCAAGGCTGGCAGCATCTGGCATCACCGGCTGCCACCCCACAGCCTCCTCACTGCTAAACCTGCCCCCATACTACTGGGTCACAGCACAGCTCCAGGATTAGATACCAGCTTTGCCCCTGGAGAGGCTTCAAGGGCTCGACCAAACTGTGTTGTATTGCTGCCTGCTCAGCTGAAGACAGTGGCATCAGCAGCCAAGTCAGAAGCAAGAGGTCACATTGCCAGATTCTGGCAGCACTTTTCCCCGTGCCATGTTTTCAAACATTATGAGATTTTCCTAGCCTGCAGCATGGGGGAAGTTTATTTCTCCCCTGGTTTGGGGAATTTGGGCTAAACTGAAGTCAACTGACTTCAGATGAGAATGTCATCAAACTCCAGATATTGCAAGGCCTGAGATGAATGCCCAGGAATAGGAAGGACAGACACTCCCCAGTCATCTTCCTCTTGTTCTGAATGGCAGCAAGCTGTCTCTAATTTTTAAATATATACATTTTTTTTCCCATTCTAGCTTTGGAAACAGCCTCTCCATAAGGCAAAGTAAACAGAGCTCCAAGCAGAGTTGATTTAGTCACTCCAGCTTCCCCATGGCTGTTCTCCTCTCCAGTACCCCATCCCAAGGACACTGCAGCAAAGCTCCTCACTCACTGCCAGCAACCCTGACACAGGCCCTCTTGTGCTGTGTGAGGTCCCATGGGGCACCAGGCACTGGCCAGAGCCACCCAAGGCTTTGGTCTGCCTACAAGGAAAGACTGTCTCCTGCTTAGGCACCTCAGTCCACCAAGGCACCTCAGCACCCCTAGGTCCATACTTGCTTTCTAAGCTCTCAATGAAAATATTTCTCAACAGCATAGTAATTTTCCTTCCCAACAGTGTGTCTGGGGTCTTGAGGTGTCCTAATTTAGGCAATAGGCTCCCTTTGAAGGCAGCTCTGCTGTCAGTTGCACTTCTGACCGTGTCATGCCCTGAGGGTCTCTCATCCCAATCTAGCCACTGAAAGCTTTGCAGTAGACTCCATGCCCTGTGTTTCTGTCACCTGGCTATGCAGGAGGACATTCCCTAACACATTTCATTCCTTTGGTCCTCCAGTTACAGCACTCAGGTGCTGATGTTAGCAGAAATAGGTTCTTATCTGGTTAGTGGCACACTCAGGTGATGTTCACACATTGCAGAGACAAGTCTCTTCACCACTCTCAGTGTAGCTCCTTTTGTAGATACTTTCTGTTTTGCTCTCAAATATCTGTATTCAAAGTAAAGCTGGTTGCCTTGACCTGGATATTTAGAGTCCGTTTGCCTTCTGCAGCAGCTCTTTCCTTCACTGCTTTGAAGAACTCATCTGAGCTAATAGCATGGGCAATTTCATCTTTATCCTTCCCGTGCATCTGCTGGTGCTTACAGGCCCTTGCATTTGCTGCCTCTCCCAACTGCGGGTGCTTTGCTTTCGGCGCTTATCAGAGTCCATGCAGCATTCAGGTGCTGTGCTGGCTTCATCCCTGCTCTCAGATCTGCTCTCATCTCCGCCACGGGTCGCTCTGGTGGTGTCAAGTGTTTTCAGCGGTCTGTGAAGGTTCCACATTGCTCACCCTTCAAAGGTGTCACTCTGGACAGGGTGACTTCTGCCTGGCAAATTCTAATTGCTGTGCCCCAGGATTAGCTCTGCAACCACACCTTACTCACTGCTTCTGCCTCCCTCTCCTGTTCTCCAGCCACACATCAGTCACCAGCTCTTCTGAGATGTCTCTTTCTTTCAGTCCTCTCTGATTAAAGCATGTCTTTTATATGTTTCATTTCTTCCCATGGTGTTCCCACATGCCTCAGGTTTCTGTGCTGCACTCCTGTAATTAGCTTCCTCAGCCTCAGTCAGCTGAATGCTACCAGAGAAATCAAATGCTTCACAACCAGCCAGTGTCAAAAATAAGGCCTTGACACATTTGTTTTTACCACAACTTACTACTTCCAGTAGCTGTGAGAAAGCTGCTTGAAGCTCTCTTCCCGTGCCAGGGAACTTCAGCATCCTCCCACGGACCCCAGGACACAGAGAAGCAGGTCAGGAGAATAAACACTGCGGGCATACAGCAGCACAAGTGACCTGCAAACTCACCTGTGCTGTGGGGCAGAAGCATCACACCTCCCTCTGCCCAAGGGGATTCAACCCCCACCTTCAGCCTCTCCAGACTGTGCTCCAGCCTTTCGCAGATGGTGCATGGCTGGACGCCTTGGGCAGATGTGAGCCTTGAACACAGAGCCTCATGCAGCAGCTCATCCTTCTGCAGGGCTTGGAGAGACAGATTTTGTCCCAGCAAGGTCTCTGGAGGGTCAGATGTGGAAACCAAACTCAGAAGACCACTCTGGAATTAGGATCACACCTTAGAAAGAGTAGAATTTTTGGCTTCTCTGCTTTTCCCAAGCCTCAGAAGACACCAGCCTGTCTTGGCATTATTGCAGGTACCTTGCACTGGGAAGGTGGGTTGCACCAATCAGGCTGGTTTTTTGGGGTCAAAATCCCATTAAAGATGTTGCCTCCAGAGCTGAGGCACACGAGAGTGAACTGCACCACACTCTAACCAGCCAAGTAAAAATCTTATCTCCCTGCTTGACTGGGAAGCTCAGTCTTGCACAGCAGACCATCCATAACATGATCAAGGTTGAAGATTTCCAGACCATATTTTTCCTCTACCTGCAAGAAAAGGCTGCTGCTCCAGAAGTTATTAAATAAAATTACTGAAGAGGAGAGAAGGGTAGAGAGAAGACAGAACTGCCTTTGCAGAGCAGATAGAGACCTGGGTCCTTTTCTATCCTTTGCTTGCAGGTTTACTCCCCAAGTCTTGCCTTGCCTTAAAGCCCAGGCAGCAGATGTCCTGGCCAGGCTACTACCTCTCAAGTTCTTCCACATGCATATTACATGGAATGCCCTTGTTCTGCCCCATAGGGTTGGAAATTTATTTTATACACTCCCAAGACACTGTGAATGCTTCCCATGCAGCAGAAGAGAGGAGATGAGGACAACCTACATCCAGGAGTGGCAGATGTCCTAAAGAATGGGCTCCAGCCTGGCACCAGGGTCTCCCACAGAGGGGACAATTTTTTCAGTGGACATGTCTGAGGAGACAAACCTAAACTTAAGTCAGAACACTTCTCCTGTCTAAATAATTTGATGAATGTGGATAAGACATACACATCACCAAGGAAAAGTTTCCAAAATCAATGGGTGAAGTTAAGGACTGGGTCAGGTACTTTCTGCATGGCTCTGCTGGATCCACTAACCACATCTTCCCTGCAGGAGAGCTGGTGTCCCAGTTATCATCCCAGGGCAGTGTGAGGGCACTGCAGTAGGTTCTGCTGTACCTGGGAACAGCAACACAGAGCAAACAGCTTTAAACTGGAGTCAGAAGTGTGTTTTGAAATCAGAATTCATATCCCTGTAGCTTTGTTGTCTTCAACCTGTCCACTGCAGCACAAAGCCGCTGAACTTCCCACAAAGGCATTGCCTGCTCCAGGGGAGTAAGGGCAGGGGCCGCTGGGGCTCTTTGGAGACACCTGCCAGATTTTCCGAGCCCCGGGGAAAGCAGAGCAGCACCCCGGCAGCTCAGAGCAAAGTGTTTGCAGAGAGCCGAGGAAGGTCCCTGCTGAGCGGAGGAGGCGATGCTGGGAGGAGGAAGCCGCCGTGAGGAGGAAGCCGCCGTGAGGAGGAAGCCGCCGGTAGGCCGCTGCGGGCTGGCTGCGCTCGGGCCTGCCGGTGCTGGAGCTCGGCTCCCAGCAGCGCACGGACTCAGCCGGGTGGGGCGGGACAGGAGTTCGGAGCACCGCAGTGAGACGCCGCGGCCCCCCACGGCCCCTTGCGCTGGAACGGCTGTCAGACCTTCCCTGACAGACTCGTCAAAGGCAGGCCCCGGGGACGGGCTGCCGGACGGGCGCTGCGGTGGGCGCGGGGACAGAGCCCCGCGGTGAGCGACCCCGCCGTGCCGGGGCCGCCAGCCTGCCCTTGCCGGGCCCAGGGCTCGGAACAGCCGCCCAGCGCTGTCAGCAGCACATCACACTGCCGCACGGGCCGGGGCTGATGCCGGCAGACACGTCCGGATATTCCTGTAGTCAGTGAAAAACAAGTTCCATCTGGTGCTGCAGAGGAATGAGGTGCCTGCACAGTCCAAACCTACCCGTGGCGTGATGCCGACTGCACCCACTTGCCTTCCCCCTGTCCTTTGCCTCCTCACACACAGATGCTGAAGTCCAGCTCAGCACTCACCCACTGACAGGTTTTCTCCGGGGAACTGCTGTCTGCCCACCCTCGGGGCAGCCCAGGAGCTGGGAAGCCTTGGTGGAGTGCTTCCTGGAAAATGACAGGTCTCCAGCTTGGGTTAGGAGATATCCCTTGTGCTCTTCGCTGCTCCACCCAGCAAGGAAGAAGTTTAACTGGGTTTAAACTGAGAGAGGGAAGGGGTAGATTAGATAATGTGAAGAAATCCTTCCGAGTGAGGGTAGTGAGGCCCTGGCACAGGTGCCCAGAGCAGCTGTGGCTGCCCCATCCCTGGAAGTGTCCAAGGCCAGGTTGGATGGGGCTTGGAGCAGCCTGGGACAGTGGAAGGTGTCCCTGCACATGGCAGGGGATGGAATTGGATGGGCTTTTAGGTCCCTCCCATTCCCAACCCAAACCATTCCGGAGTTCTATGATAATTACAAGTGATAATTTATTCATCACTGCTTAACCTCTTTACTCTGTCTAAGCCTGTTCTCCCTGAGCTAGAAGACAGGGCCAGGGAGCAGAATGACACCCACCATTGTAAAAGGGTTAATGGTCAGCAAACTACACCAGAGAAACTCACACATGTCTATGGAGTCAGATGCGATCTGAGGGATCTGATGGAAGTGCTCACTGAGCCACTTTCCATCATTTATCAGCAGTCCTGCCACACTTGGGAAGTCCCAGATGTCCCAATGTGGTGTTCCCCAGGGCTCAGTAGTGGGTCCAGTCCTGTCTAACATCTTTACCAATGATTTGGATGAGGAGATTGAGTGTACCCTCAATAAGTTTACAGACAACACCAAGCTGGGTGGAAGTGGGATCTGCTGAAGGGCAGGAAGGCCCTGCAGAGGTACCAGGACAGGCTGGACTGATGGGCCGAGAACAACTGCACAAGGCCAAGTGCCAGGTCCTGAACTCGGGTCACACCAAACCCAGGCAGTGATCCAGGCATGCAGAAAAGTCTGGAAAGCTGCTGGGCAGAAAAGGACCTGGGGTGCCAAAGATGAGCAAGTGTGTACCCAGGTGGGCAAGAGGCCAATGGCAAAGCAGGACCAGGGCAGTGACTGTTCCTCTGTGCTGGGCAGTGGTGAGGACCCGCCTCAAATCCTGGGGTCAGTTCTGGGTTCCTCATGACAGGAAAGATATTGAAGGGCTGGAGCATTTCCAGAGAAGGGAATGGAGCTGGGAAAGAATCTGGGGCATCAGGAGCAGCTGAGGGAGCTCCTGGAGAAAAGAAGGCTCAGAGGGGACCTTCTGGCTCTGCACAACTCCTGACAGGAGGGGACAGCCAGGAGGGGGTCGGGCTCTGCTCCCAGGAACAAGGGACAGAACAAGATGAAGTGGCCTCAAGCTGTGCAAGGGGAAGTTTAGATTGGATATTGGGAAAATTTTATTCACTGAGAGGATGTTCAGATATTGGAACAGGCTGCCATGGCAAGGGTGGAGTCACCATCCCTGGAATTGTTAAATAATGTGTTCATGGAGCATTTGAGGACATGGTTTAATGGTAAACATGGTAGTGCTGGGTTGATGGTTGGACTCAATGATCTTAAAGGTCTTTTCCAACCTAAATGATTCTATGATTCTAATTAGAAAACAGGGAACCAGCTGCCTGACCTGGGTGGTCTCTCTTTTCCATCAGCAATGCCCACTGCTAAGCTGGAATGGAGCTGCAGGAGCACTGCCCTCCCAGTCCACTGGTGCAGGAATGAGGGCCTGGGAAGGAGCGAGGGACTCTGGCTGACTCAGGACAGTCCTCAGCAGGACTGTGCATTGTAGATATTCTCAGTTCAGTTGAAGGAAGAACAGAGACAATTTGTCCCAGGCTGAGCCTGGGAATCTTAGACGAAAGAATTCAAACAATTATTA
This sequence comes from Pyrgilauda ruficollis, assembly GCF_017590135.1. Taxonomy (NCBI): domain Eukaryota; kingdom Metazoa; phylum Chordata; class Aves; order Passeriformes; family Passeridae; genus Pyrgilauda; species Pyrgilauda ruficollis. The sequence continues at coordinate 2,395,766 of NW_024515320.1, forward strand.
TCTCTCTTTCTGTAAGCGTTGTTTATAGTTATGGTTCTCCACAGTGTGCTATTCATAGCATGCCAATAGTGTGAGATGTTTCTACTTTGAGACCAATCAAGTATCACCTTAGCGAGTCACATTATAAAAAGACAACTTTCATTAAATAAAACCTTCTGATCCACCTGGAGACTGGAGTCTTTCTTTCCGTTCCTGACTCAACAGCGTCAGTGCATCACACAGGGGCATGGGAGGCACCTAATTCATTGTGGAGGGATCAGAGAATCCCAGAGTGGTTTGGGTTAGAAAGGACCTTAAAGCTCATCTCATTCCACCTCCTGTCACGGGCAGGGACACTTTCCACTAGCCCAGCTTGCTCCAAGTCCTGTCCAGCCTAGCCTTGGACACTTCCAGGAGTGTGGTTACAGCTTCTCTGGGCAGCCTGTGCCAGGGTGAGACCCTCACAGGGAGGCACTTCCTCCTAACACCCAATTAAAAACAGTCCTCAATTAGTTTGAAACTGTACACCCACCCCAGTGTTCTGTCACTGTCTGCCTGTGCAAAGTCTCATTTCCTCCTTTTTATACACTCAGCTTATCAAAACTGCAGCTGCTTTGGGATTAGCAAACAGGAGAGGCTGAGACAGACCCTCCCCATCAGCAACATGGTCAGTGGCTGGCACAAGGGAGGCCCTGGGCCCCTGCACCAGAGCAGGAAAGCCAGGATTGATGCATCTGGCTGTGGCAACCAGAGCCCATCTGGAAAGGAAAGAATAGAATAGAATAGAATAGAATAGAATAGAATAGAATAGAATAGAATAGAATAGAATAGCCTGAGGTGGGAGGAGTCCACAAGGATCATGGAAGTCTCCTGGCCCTGCACAGACAACCCTACCTCCCTCTCCATGAATAAGGAGCTGTTCCAAAGCAGTGATGCCTGGGGTCAATGGCAAGATTCCCTCCCCCTCCTCCTCCTCCTCCTCACCTCTTGTTCACTCACCTGCAGGATGGCCCTGCAGGGAGAGGAAGAGGAGGGTGTCTGGTTGCAGCAGAGCATCAGAAGCAGGGCTCAGTGCAGCTGCCTGTGCCTGCAGGTTCCTGCTAGGCCACTGCAGTGGAGCCTGGCCTGCAGCAAGCTGCACACAGCTGCCTGCACTGCCAGGCCTCCTGCTGGGCACCAATCTTCATCTCTTTGAAATCCACATTAAAATACATGAGCCACACTCTCTGGCCAGGGCTCCCAGCGCTGGATAATTGCCTTTTAAGTGCTTTCTAAATGCAAACTGCATGTCATTCTTACGACCATTGCCACCTCCCCTGCACCGAGTCTTTGATCTGCTACATGTCATGACAATATTGCAATTACCCTGTCAGTGTCGGGAAGTGCAGGCACTCCCAGATGGAAAGTACAGGGACGTGCTGGACACTGGAATCCTACCCTCCCAGCTGACCCTACAGAAAAGGGGCTGGCAAAAGTCCTGCACACTGCCTGGACTTGATGGATCCAGAGGAGCATGTGGGGGTCACCAGTGAGGAGCACCAGGATAGATCCCCTCAGGCAGGTAGGTGACCTGCTTCAGGCTGAGGCTGGAAATGCAGTGCATCCCTGATTATGCAATGGATCCCTGGTGATGCAATGAATCCCCTTGCAAGCTGTGTGCAACTTCCTGGCTGTGTCCTCCCTCTGCAAGGCATCTGCAAAGTCCACAGCTTTTAAAACTCAACCAGATCCCTGTCTATGTATCCTTTTTCCTCAGGCCCATGAGCCCAAGACCTGCTGCATGCTGAAACAGCAGAAGTCACTCAATTCACCCCAAAACCAACTTACAGTGACAGAATAATAGAATCACTGGAGTTGGGAAAGCTCTCTAAGATCATCAAGTCCAGCTGTTAACCCAGCACTGCCAGATCCACCACTAGCCCATGTCCCTAAGTGCAACGTGTACACGTTTTTTAACCCTTCCAGAGACTTTTTTTATGTTTTTGCTTTGTGAGAAATGCTGAAGGAGCAAAAGAGAAAAGAAAAAAAAAAAAAAAAAAAAAAAAAAAAAAAAAAAAAAAAAAAAAAAAAAAGGGAAAAGAAGCCAGTACCATTCTGGTCTGGTTGCAGGTGTTGATTTAAAGGTGCTATTTCCAGACTTGGCAGCAAAGCTGAACTCTGATCCACAACCACATCCTGGGAGGACACAACTCTGAAGGCAGCAGCAGTCAGGCTTCTCCACAGCTCACTCCAAACTCTGTGCCAGCATTGTTCCTGGCTGCTGGAGGGCTGCTGGTGGGAACCTGCCCCTGCCACTACCTGCAGCTGCCCAGCCCTGTCATCCCCACCACAGCCAGACCGTGGGGCAGGGCAGATCCTTTGCACAGAGGTGAGACAAGGCAGTGCTGCTTACTAGAGTGTGGCTCGGAAAACCTTCGGGGATGCCATGCAGATGCAGGGAGGAGCCCTGAGGCCTTTTCCTTCCCCACCTGCTCCATCTGGCCCAAACAGGGATGGTGAGGCTGGGATACAGGTGGTTCCCAGCAGGGAACACTGACTGGAATGGAAACACTGTGGAAAGAACCTCCCAGTGGCAGCAGAGCCTTTTGGACTGTCACATCAGCAGACCCAGGAAAAATGCCCAAAATGATCCTAATACAGTTCTGTGTGAGTAACACGCACCATGTCACTGTCCACAGCGTCACCCTCCTGCTGTCACTGTCAGCGGGCAGCGTCAGGAGTACAGGGCTGTGGACTGGCTCCTCCACCAGCTTCCAGTATGCCCAGTGTGCCTGGCAGAGCAGTGCCCAGGGAGACGGCACAGGGAGCTAGCAGCTCCCATCTCCAAAGGAAGAGGATGGAGCAACTCCTCACCTATGGGAAGTTCCAGAAGGCACATGGCTGTCTGACTCTGGACAAAGGGGACAAAAGCAATATAGAAAAGTCAGTGTTAATGCTGCTTTCCTTCCCCGTTCACTCTCGATGGGTAACCCCCTTTCTGACTGCTCCTAAATCTTGCAGGGATCTTCTGAATACCAATTTCCACATCACATGCACCTCTGAGTCTCCATGCAATGCAGCTCCCCCACAGCTGTCTCCCCCTCTCCCACCACCTTTACTCTGGAGTACCCAACTACATCTCAGGCAGTATTTCCCAATTTCCAGAGCTCCTTGCCCAGTCACACATGCACTGAGAGGCCAGGACTCAGCAGGGAACTGCCTTTGAACTTGCCCCAACTTGTATTCACTGCCTTGGGGTGCAACATGGCTCAGAACGTGCATCTGGGATGTGGGCACTCCAATCCCCATGCATGTACCCACTGTGTCTGCAGTACACAATCATTTCAGAAGGCATTTGGTGCTCAGCACTGGCTGGGAGCTGCTGCATTTCATACCTGGCTGCCTCATTTGTAATGTGCCAGGGCCCTGTCTTTGTGCCTATGAATGGCCACAGCCACAATCTGCTTGGTGTGGTGCCAGAGGGAAATGCCACACTAGGAGCTGCTGGGCATCTCTGCCATTTGCGGAGAGACAGAGCAGAGCAGAGATTCTGCCTTGCTCAATGCTGGTGGGAAGGTGGACAGACATGGAGACATTGCAGGCAGAAATGAGCTGGTACTTTGTCCTCTGCTTCCTGCTGCCTTGGATCCCACAGGTCACTTGAACCCTGCTGTCCCAGATTCCACAGATAGATCACTTGAACCTGAAGAAAGCTCCTTCCTGCATCCATTTGCAAGAAGGGCCCTTTCAGCTCCCCAGGTGCCTCTTGCTTTGTTGAGAGTGGCTGGTGGATGCATCTCCCCTGTCCCATTCATTATTCTATCCATCTCACCCTTTCATTTGTCCCTTCTCAAACTAAATAGCTCCTTTCTCCTCTCTTCTCATGTGGAAATCACTCTCCACCCATTATCATTTTCATGATTTCACTTTCTGCTGTATCCACTGTGATGAGACACGAGGCTGCAGCAGTTCTCTGTGCATTTCTGAGTGTGTGGAACATCTGCCCTCACGCTGGTGTGTCTTGTCTTAATGCATGTGGAAAAACTCATTTCCTCCCTTTTAGTGGTGATACTATCCCCTGGTGAGAGCTCATTGCTCTCTGTTCCCAGGCCCTGTCTCAGTGCAGGGGCATCAGAAACACATCTGAGGGTCTTGTTCCCAGCTTCAGATGACCTTCCTCTCAGCTGTTGCACTGCTATCTTTAATTTCCTTCTTTTCATCCTCTCATGCTGCTATAGAAAGATGCACCATGTACCTCCCCATGATTCCTCACCACTTTGCTCCTGGATATCAGGAGCATGGCACCATGGCAATCCCTTCAGAGGGGTGCAGTGGCTTGGAGGCATTTCCAGCTGTGGGCCATGTGTGGTGTGGTCCCATCCCAGCCATCAGAGAACTGCTAGCACCGTGCAAAGAGCAGGCCAGGCTCACACTGCCTGGCTCGGCCTCTCTGTTACACCCAACAGAGCAGTGCTGGGACCAGTGCAGGCAGGACCTCTGCCACCTGGGATCCAGCATCCAGCCCCTCCAGCCACTGCCAGTCTGGCCACTCCCAGAGTCAGCTGCTCAGAGAGCTGAACAAACACTTGGGCTGGTACATTTCTGATAAAGCTCTTTATTCTGCAAAACAATGTCACACTTCTTATCTGACACAAATCCTCAGTGTTGCTCCAGTAGCTCTCCAAAGCAGCAGTTTAACCCCAGACATTGGTGTGAACTTGGATAATTATCGTTGGAGCTGCCTCCAGCTCTGCGAGGGCTATGGGTGTTACAGGTGCTCTGTCTCAGCAAGGTGAGCCGGATTAGAGACATCATCCTCCCAGGAGAGGGTAGCTCAGTCCTGGAATATAAATCAGCCTCTTCTCCAGGCTGATATGTCATTTTCCTGATGCCCAGAGCATCATGCAATGCTTTACACCAGTTCCCCTGTGACTAACCAAGGCATTAGCAATGGCAGCTGGGCTTTGCGGTGGTCTGCCCGTTCATGGCCAAGTGGTTTTTATGTGTGGTTTCCAGATGATGACCAGCTGTCACACCAAGCCTGACCAGCACCACCAGCAGAGCCTGGAATGGTGTGGCTCAGGGTGGCTTCTCCTTCCACTCCCTACTCTCAGCAAAATTGAAGACTGAAAGGACAGGTGAACCCTTTCCACCCTGTCCATTTCCTGTAGAGCCGGCCCAGGTAAGGAAAGGCCACCACCAACTGTCCAGCACAGAGGGGTATTGCCAGCCTTGAGGACAGCCCAGGGAGATGCCTCCCTGCCCACGTGTTTGCTGGGATTAGGGAGCCTTTCTGAAGGGCAGATCTTACAGTGGGAAGTGTCTTGGCACTTCACAGGTGATCAGAGAGCCTAGTGCTCCTCCACAAGATGGGAACAGCCTTTGTGCTGTTTGTCCCTAGCTGTCCTTGATGTCTGAGCCTACGATCACCATGGGCAAGTTACCTGGGCTGGGTACAGTGGGGAAGGGGAACAGATTCACAGCATGGCCCTTGGGGTGAGCCTAAGGGACAGTGACATCTGCAGGGACATCTGCAGTAGAACTGCCTCACTTGGGTACCAGCTTGAGACCCTGGGCAACTGGAGAGGGGCCACACTGGCACTGCCCAGAGTCCCAAAGCCACCCAGGCACTGGCTCCTGGTAGGGACAGCAGAGGACATGGCCAGGCTGGCGGACAGGACAGAACGACCATGATGCCGCAGTGACATTTGCAGCCTGATCCCAGGAACATTCTCAAATCCTGACACATCCCATAGCCACCGTCTGGTGGCAGGCCTTGCTGCTTGAGAGAAAATCCACTCATCCCCCAGGCTGTGGGAGAGAAATGGGAATTTCCAAGGGTCATGGACAAAAGGATGCATAAGGACTGGAGCATCAGTATTGTGCATAGGTCTGGGACAAATTTGAGGTTTGATCTCTGCATGTCTCATGGAAGAGAAGCTTCCCTACACAGGCTGTTCCACTGCAGCAGGGACAGGCTCAGATGCACACCAAGGGAGGCACGCAGATGCCAGCATAATTAGCCACAAAATAGACTTTTCAGTATCACACAATGACAAAGGAAAATAAAAAGCTCTGCATGCTGATAATTCCTCAGTGCGCCTCAGTGACAAGGAACTGGGACAGACCTGAGCTTCCACTGAGCCAGAGGAAAACGTATTTTTAAAAAGCAGATTATCTGGTTAAACAGAGGGCAGGGGGCTGAGCCGGGAGATAATGGGGGTGTCTGTGACAGCTTTATTAGGAAGTGCCTAACGTCGGAGTGATTTTACAGAGGCTTTCAGAGCAGAGGCTAACTCTGAGAGCTGGATCCCCACCAGGAAGCCTTGGCAGCACTGTCACATGAGCTTAGATGGCAACTGGCCCCAGCTCTGTGCAGCAGGGGACAGTGGGAGCGGCAGGGATGTGCTGTAGGGGGTCACCACCTGTGTGTCCTCCTGGGGTACTGCCTGAGAGTGGCAATGGGCGAGTGCTGTATCCATGAGCCATCATCAGTAGGAGTAGCTCTACTACCCCAAAAGAGGGGAACGCTCAGAAACACAGGGGAATGCCATTGCCTCCATCACCAGTACTGGCAGTCCTGGTCCAAACACTCCCAGGCTTGGCAGGGGCAGGATACAACCCTTCCCTGGCCTTGCAGCTGCCACTCAGGATATGCTCACCTCTTTTCGCAGGGTTTCCTTGTTGCTTCTGTCTCATTCCTTGCTGTGTCATGTTCCCACATGATGCAAAGACCCCTCAAAGTTGGCATGGCACGCGTGCAGCTGACCCCAGCCAAGGACAGTCCTCAAGGGTGGCGGGGCACTGGCTCCCCAGGGAATGGTCATGGCCCCAAGGCTGCCAGAGCTCCAGTAGCATTTGGACAACACTCTCAGGCAAGGGTGGGATTGTTGGAGTTTTCATGCCGGGCCAGGATTTGGACTCAGTGATCTTTCTCGGTCCCTTCCACCTCAGAATATTCCATGATTCTATGATTCTCATCACATCTCCAGCACCTTCTGCATCCAGGGTCTGCAGAGAGTTACTATCTCCAGCTCTCAGGGTCCTGCTGCCCACCCTGGCAGCACACCATGTCTCACACAGACACCTCCCAGCACTGACCCCTGTAGTGCCGGGCTCCCAGAGGTTTGGGAATGCACAGCTCCAGGGTGCACGGGCAATACATTGATGGGATGGGTACATGGGGATGGGGCACATCCTTTCCTTCTCCAGGCTCTTCTGTCAGGGCAGGGACCCAGCCTGGCATCAGGGTGTCACCAGTGTGCACTAGCAGGATGCTCACCACTGAGAAACCCAAGCTGTGATCATCCCCTTCCTAGGGACCAGTCAACAATGCAGGGCACCAGAGAAAAACAAGGCTTTGCTAGCGTGACTCCTGGCCTAGGTCTCTGGGAGCAGCTGTAACTGGGAATAGGGACACTTGAAGGCACTCTAATCCCAGATTTTACATGAGCTGAACAGGTCCTGCCACTTGCCTGGGGTTTACAGATGGATTGACAGCCGCTCCCATGCTGCCCGGATGCCCTGGCCAGCCAGAGCTGCCCCAAGTGGCTCCCGTCATCCGGGCCAGGGATTTCCTGTGAGAGAAGGGCAAGCTCAGCTGCTGGAACTGGCCTTGAACATGCCCAGCCATGGCTCTGTCCACAGGCATCAGAAGGAGGATGTAAATCCGGGTCCCCGGGAACAAAAGGCTGCGGCGCCTCTTCCCCCCGAGCTGCCAGCTCAGCGTGAGAGGACTCCCAAGGGCTCAGGGGAGCCAGAGATGAAGCTGTCTCTGACAAGGGAGGCTAAAGATGTAAGAGGCAGCATGAAATCACAGGTGACAACCATAGCAGGCAGCTCCAGACATGCGAGGGGGAGCAGGAACTGTGCTGCATCCACCCAGGAGGCGCAGCCACGTTTGTAGCAAGTGCTGCATGGTGGTGGGGTGCGGGACTGACACAGGAGGAGATGGAGACAGACCCTGCACTGGCCCCATTGCCTGGTGATGCTTTGTCCTGTCTCACCAGCACAGGGAGCGGGTGACATGTTGTTCCAGTCCCGGCCATGATTCCAGCTGCTGGATCTTGCTGTCCAATGCTGCAACCCTGAATGAAATGTATTTAACACAAAGGGGATCGCAGCAGCCAGGGTGCTTCACCTTGACTGAAGCACTGAGTGCCCAGCTAGGACAGAAAACACTTGCTAATTTCCTTGTGAAAGTATTTCTGTTCCATTGTCAGTTTTACCCAGAATGCCTGAGCCAGTGCACCATCTTGTCAGACCCTGGAACTGCAGAACACAGTGCCTGTGCAGGCAGGGTGCTGCCTGTGCTGGGATCTTACCTGTGCTGGGATCTTGCCTGAGCTGGGGGCTGTCTGTGGTGTCAGCACTGCTGCCCAGCTGCTCCCATCACTTCTTCTCACCACCAGCTCCACATTTCCCCTTTGTATGCCTCTGCATAAGAGCGCCAGAATTTAGCCACCCTCTCTTTCAACTCTTCCCCTCTCTCCTTTCCCCCACTCTGTAACAAATCAGTGAAAAGAGGGAAGAGAAGAGGCTCCAATGACAGATGGAGCTGGCACTATCATCTCTCTTAACTGTCACAGAGAAAATCACATGGCAGCCACTGAAATTCAAATTAGAGTTTTGCTGAAGCTGCTAAAACTCATCAAAAGATATCTTTGAAGTCCACTGTCAGGCTGGTCATTTCTTTTAAATTAGTCCCTGTTGAAAATGAAATTGCAGGGAGTTGGTGAATTAGCATATTGGAGTGAGAGAGAGAGCATAATGCGGCCTTTCCAGGGAGCAGAGGCAGTTTGCTCCCGCACAAAGCCCACGCTCAAACGGGGCTCTTACTGCATTAGTTTAAATGAGCGAGTCATTTCAAAGCTCCCATTAAGGGGGCCGGGCTGGCGCTCGCAGGGAAGGCGGCAGAGACAGGTCAGTGCTGTCCCCGTGTCTGTGCCCCCGGAGCCGAGCCCCCGGCCGCAGCACCGCTGCCCATGCAAATGAGGAGCTGCCTCGTTAGAGGAGCCAAATTGATACCCAGGGGAGAGGGGCCCCCTCCAGTCCCAGTCTGGCGTTTGCCAGAGCTGATGAGGTGCTCAGGACATGCAGCTCATCACAGCCCTCTGGGGGGATGCAGAGCCAGGATCAGTCCCACAGAAGCAGGGACAGTCCCCTCCCCAGGCTGCTTCCATATTGTGCTTTATTCCAGCACCTTCCAGATAGACCGGAATCAGCATCCTTCTGTCCCAGAGGTAGCTAAACCCCAAGGAAGGGCTCTGGAGAACCCCAGACCACCTTTGGAAAGCTGCAGCAGCACCAGCAGGAGCCCCAGGCAGACCTCCTCTGAAAATTTGGCCCCTGAAAAAGAGGATCAGTCCCAGCAGTGGCTTCTCACCTGAACCCCAGGTGCCTTGCATCCCAAAGGTGCCTTTTGGAGGTGAATGCAGGCATTCAAGGCCCTTGTGAGCCACAGATTGTGGTGGGACTCCCCTGAGACATGGGAAACCAGTGAACTGGATACAGTGGGATGGTGGGCAATAGCCCCAAGAACAGCTGCAGAATCTCCCATTAGCAGATTTTTTCAACACAGACAAAATTGGTCTGTCAACCTGTTCCAGCTCAGTCCAACAAGGATTTGCCCAGAAATACTGATTTTTAGGATGAGTACCAGCGCCCTTCTCATCTCCCAGGCCCTGCACCACACCACTCTCCCCTCTCCTGGGAGACTGAGCACAGCATTCTTGCTCTTCAGGAGGTAGTCAGCCACTGCTCCTTCTTTCCCCAGCTCCACTAGCCCAGAACATATAGTTTCCTTTGCCTGCCCTGAATCTCTGAGCAGAGGTTTCCCTATCACTCCGAACCCTTAGGCAGACAGTTGCTGTTGGATAGAACTGCTTCTTTCATTCCCAGGCTGATGTGATGGGATTTAGAGTGGCACTAGTCACACTCCGGTGTCTTGACACAGACTGTCTTTGAGCCAAGAGCTATTGGCTGCAGATTTCACAGAGCCCTGAGATGGGTTGGGAGCAGGTCAGAGGTGAAGAGTGTGGCCAAGTCCCCCCTGAACTGCAGGAGACAGAGCAGAACTTGCCCCAGAGCATGTAACCTGTGACATTTTCCTGAGCCAATGGAAATCACACCCACCCCCAGGCGGAGGAGCTCCTGCCGTCACCAGCACACTTGGCACAGGCTGAGCAGAGGCTTTTGCTGAGGGTTTTGTCAGGAAGGTCACACAGTCCAGGGCTGAGCCTGTCCTCCAAATTGTTAGCTCCTCACTGTGATTTTTCCTGGATTTCTGACAAAGCGGCACAAGGAGGCACAGATCCAGTCTAGCAAATACACCATTAGGGTGCACCACCTTGGCTAGTTTATGGCATTTAACTGCACTTCCCAGCCTTGACTGGGCTGAACACTGAAGTGTTGGATGGGGTGGAGACTCTGAAGGTCATGCAGCCTGTGCTGTGATACAGCCCAGCACCCCAACATCCCAGGCAGGAGCAGAAAGCAGGGGAGCCAGTGCCAGGGTTCTGAGTGTGTGTTTCTGACATGCAACCCCAATCCTCCCCCCTGCCTCGGAGGAGGCTTGAAGCAGCAACTGCAGTTTTGCCAAGGTCACCAATCCCCAATTTGGAAGGAAAAGCAGTGCCCAGGTATTGAATAACAAAGTGACCCCTGACAAGGGAATGATTGGCATCTGACTCCAAGGCTTTGGAATGCTGAACACTCACTTTATTAAAACTATACTATATTATTAATGGGAGATACTATATTATACTATACTATATCATACTTACTACTAACTGAAAAACTCATGACTGTCTGCAGACCGACAGTCCACACAGCTTAGATCTGATAGGCTAATTAACATAAACAATCACCACCAGAATCCAATTACCAAATTCCTTCAGGTAAACAATCTTCCCAACACATTCCACATGTGCAAAACACCAGGCACAGCAAGCAGAGATAAAAATTGTTTTCCCTCTATGCTTCTCCAGGAAAAATCTAAGAGAGAGAATTATGTCTCTCTCTGTTCAGAGAATGTGAATGCCATACCTAGGGATCACTGGGAACATCCACCATGGTTGCTTCTAATAGTATCAAGGAATCACAGAATATCCTGAGCTGGAAGGGACGCACAAGCATCATCAAAGTCAAACACCTGGCCCTGCACAGACACCCCAACAATCCCACCATGTCCCTGAGAGCATTGTCCAAATGTTTCTGGAGCTCTGGCAGCCTTGGGGCTGTAACCATTCCTTGGGGGACCTGTTCAGTGCCTCACCACCATCTGGGAGACGAACCTTTTCCCGATATCCAGCGTAAGCCTCCCAAGCTTTGATAAGGAATTGGTCTGCAACTGGTGGGATCAGATCCCGGTCACCTCCTGCAGGGCACTGCCTGAGCTGGAAATTCAAACCTCCAATCCCAGTTTTCAGGATCTCACCTCAACCCCTTGCATTTCCCCAGAAATCCTGTCACTTAGCTATCAGGAAAAGTAGTAGGATGGCCACAAAGCCATGACAGAAACAAAACTTCTTCAACTCTGGGCTGTTAATTGCCCTCTCTCTAAAATGCTGGAAGCTGGGATACTGTAGGCTCCGACTGCTTTGCTTTCCCCTGGCAACTCTTCATCCCTCCACAGGCACCAGCAGCACCAAGCAGAGTGTGCCTGGGGCAAAGGCAGCACCTCCTGCCCACCTGGGCCACGTATCTCCATTGCTCAGCCCAGCACCAAACCCCACTCATAGCTGCTGAGCTCCTTTTTGCTGCACTGGAATGCTTGGCTCAGAGCAGGCAGTGCGGGGCGGCTGCTCCCGCACCAAACACGGGAGGGTCGCTCCTTCCAGCTGCTCGTGCGCCAGGAGCAGAGCTGGTGCCTCGCCCCAGCCACCCCTGCCCCGCTGCCCCCTGTTCAGGCAAACGGGGCCCAACCCAGCCACCCAGACGTGGCATTGATGGGGAGCAGAGGGCAGGGAAGGGCAGGGCCCAGAGCCTTCAGGGCACAGCTGCCGTCATTAACTTCTCATTGCGTGCTCCACTTCCTCTTAGAGAGGAAGGCTTTAAATGTCACCATTTTCTGCTGTAACAAACCAAGAGGTGGTGATGCACAGAGCAGTCCTTGAGTCACAAGCCCTGGTCAGGTTTCCAGTCTGTGGGCATTGCAAGAGCCAAGAGGGTCCCACCAGCCTGGGCATCAGCTCCCAAAATATCCCTTTTCTGAGCCCAGAGAGCCTTGTGTGTGGTGGGAGACCCTTCTCGGGGTATTCCCTGAGGGTTTTGAAGAGCCCCTTAGATGGACAGGATTGTTTCCTAGGGGATCACAGAAGTGAGCTGGGGGAGGGGAGTGGAGAACTCATGTCCCAGACACATATCAGTCCAGGGACCAGCATGATGGCACAACATCCAATAAGGCTCCCATCTGAAGTGATCTTGACACTTCTCCTTTTAAACCTGCTTGTTTTACCTTTTGGTAAGATCAAAAGTGATGTAAAACCTCAGTGGGAGACTGCATTGGGAAAGGGATTTATTTAATGCCATTTCCAAGATGAACTCATCCACTTGTCCTCAGCACCCAGCAGTGTCCAAGTGGTATGAGCAGAGCCCCTTGTGTGTGACAGAAGGGACATGGGATGTCAGTCAATGTAGTGACAACAAACTGGCTTTAACACCCTTTGGGAAGCAGTGGGGATTCCAGAATCATCTCTCACCTCAGGATCTTGCTCATCCCACCTCACAGACCATGGGCTCAGTCACTTCCCATTGTGTTGGTCACTGTGTCCTCATTCTGCATGGCCATAGCCATAGTCTTTCCCAACTAACCCTCTGCTGCTGGCTGTTCCCAGGGCAGGGCACAAAGGCTGTTCTGCAGGATGGATACAGGGGGAGAAGTCCAGGTCATGAGCTGTTTTCAGGGCAGGGATCTGGTCTTAGCACTGTGGGGAAGGAAGAGCTAATCTGAGTTTCTGCAGGTTGGTGAGGATTATCTGCTGCTCCAAGGGGATGTTCACACCAACACACACAAACTGCAGAGCATCCCCTCAATGTCTTGCCCAAAGATCTGTCAGAGAGGCAAACACAGTTTCAAGTGCTCATGAACAGCTTTATCATCCTTTTTGATTTGTCATAAGCCTTCGTGCCTGGTGGTGAATAATCCAGGGTCCACTGAGGCACTTGGAGAGACAGAAGTTGAGTGATTGCCCCATGAATGCAGACAGATAAGTAGGAAACCAAGATCTTTTTAATGCTACCCAATAATCACAAGAGTTAGAAGGAACCTTAAGGCTCATCCAATTCCACCCCCTTCCACGGGGGGGGGACACCTTTTACTATCCCAGGTTGCTCCAGCCTGACCTTGGACATTCCAGGGATGGGGCACCCACAGCTTCTCTGGGAAACCTGAGCCAGGGCCTCCCCACCCTTACAGCCAGGAATTCCTTCCTTGTATATATTCTAAACCTGCCCTGTTTCAATTTAAGGCCATTATGAAAGAAAGGAGCCACATTCTCTGGAAGGATTAATGGTAGGAGCAGCTCGGTCTGTGATGGGCTGAGGGAATCACTCTCTCCTCTTTCTGCTGGAGTCTGGCATTTTGTCTGCATGTGGACAGTTGGGTTGGGTGATGGATGGCTTCACAGCGAGCTTCCAGAGCTACAGGTTTTTTGGGCTGGATCCCTGTAATGAAGTCTGACAGCACTGCTCAGGTCTGCTCTCCTGCTCAGCATTATCTTAATTAGGGGGCACATAAAAAAGAAAACGACATATATCTTAGTATTCCATTCAAGAGATAAACAACACACAAATGTGAGTGAGCAGAGTTTGGATAGGCTGGAGCAGAGTTTGGAAACACTGGTGCAGAGTCTGGTGCTGCACAGACAGGCTAGTGCAGAACATCCCAACTCTTCTCACTGGAACTAGGTCACTGTTCTCCTTCCAGAAACAGAAACAACACCTGCAAAGGGCCCAGCAAACACCACAGTACCCACAGGCACATGAATGACTGTGAAGGAGTTTTGCATCTCCATGCAGGAGCAGAAGAATCAGTTTTACTTTTTGAAGCGCAGACCAGCTCTGAACAAAGAGATTCTGATCTTCTCCAATCTTACGGCTTCCAAAGGGGTCACGTTAGAAATCCTGAACCTCCTGAATCCCACATTTTTTCTAAAGAAGTATTTTTTCCCAAGATAATTTTAAATGTCTTCAAGATTAGCAAAACGACACTTTCTCTGGAAAAAACCCCAAACTGTCCAGTCACCCCCCTGCATCTTTGATCCCTCTAAAGACACTATCAAATCCAGCAGACACAAAGCATGAGATAGAAGCTTCCACACCAGTACCATGTGCCAATGCAGAGTTCACCAGATGTGTCACCAAGCATCTCCTCATTTCCTGAAGCCCAGGACACAAGAGTATCTTGGACTTCTCCTTCTCACTCCTGCACTGCTGAGGGCTGTCTCAGACCCTTGAATTCTGGCTTTCTGGAGTAGGCATTGCTGGGTGAGGCCATTAGCCCCAGCCCTGTCCCCGCTGCACCTGCGGGGCTTGGTGGCCCTTGATGCAGCCAACACCTGAACAGCCTGCTAATGCAAGAGGCTGCTCCCACCATACATCCCTCACATGGTGACAGGGCCAACCAACACAGTGGCTGCTCCTCAGCACTCCCTGGCAGGCAGTGACAGCTCTCCCAGCACTCTGTGCCAAGCAGCAAGGCAGCCACTCGTCTGCAGATGGATTAGGGACAGTGTGGCAATGAGTGGCTCTTACCCTGCCTGTGCCACCCTCGCACTCACATCACAGCCATGGAGCAGCAGGCGGCCTGTGGATGTGGGGATCAGGCCCTGGGACCAGGTCACATCCTGCCACACGTGTGCAGCTCAGGCCTGTGTGGAAGGACAGCACTGGCTTGCACAGGGCCCTTTCCAAACCTCCCCACCCATACGATCCCTACTCAGATCATCCCTTCCCAAACCTTCTATTCCCAAATCCTCCCTGCCCATACCCTCCCTACGGAAGCATTTTATTCCCAGATGTTCCTTTCCCAAATCCCCCCCATCCAAAACTTCCCTTCCCAAATCATTACTTTACAAATAATTCCTACCCAAATTATCCCTTTCCCAAACCCTCCCTACCGAAACATTCCATTCCCCAAACTTCCATTCACAAACCCACCCCACCCAAAACTTCTCACAAACCTTCCTTTCCCAAATCCTCCCCAACCAGATCTTCCTTTCACAAACCACACCCCCTCAAACCACACCTGCCCAAATCAGCCCTTCCCAAAGTATCCCCACCCATAGATGCCCTTCCCAAACCTTCCTTTCCCCAAACCTCCCTACCCAAACCATTCCTTCCCAGATCATCCACACCCAACTCATGCCTTCCCACACCCTCTCTACCAAAACCATCCATTCCCAAATCTTCCCTTTTCCAAACCACAAAACATTCCCTTCCTACACAAACATTCCCTTCCCAAACCTCCCCACCCGTATCATCCCCACACAAATAATCCCTTTCCAAACATTCCATTCCCTAACCTCCCATTTCCAAATCCTCCCTACCCAAAACATCCCTTCCCTAATCATTCCCACCAAATCATCCCTTTCTGAAATATTCCCTTCCCAAGTAATCCCTTTCCCAAGCCCTCCCTGCCCAAAGCTGGCCACCCAAATCATCCCTTCCCACAGCCCCCCAACGGAAACATTCCATTCCCAAATGTTCCTTTCCCAAATCCTTCCCACTCAAACCCTTCCCAAACCTTCCCTTCCCAAAATTTCCCCATCCATATCATCCCTACCCAAATCATCCCTTTCCAGACATTCCATTTGCTAACCTTCCATTCCCAAGTGCTCCCTACCAAAAAATTCCCTTCCCAAATAATTTCCTAATCTTTCCTATCCCAAACTCCCCCTACCTAGACACTGCCTTCCCAAATCATCCCCACCCAAATCATCTGTTTCCAAACATTCCATTTGCTAACCTTCCCTTTCAAAATCATTCCCACCCAAATCATCCCTTTCCCAAACCCTCCCTATGGAAATATTTCATTTCCAAACCTTCCCTTCCTGTTGTGGTGCACCAGTTTAGTTGTTCTCTTGCACTGGGTATTTGGGAATTTGCACAGAATAGTTTTATATTGCACTATATAGCTTATGTTACATCATGTGGTTTGTTACCCCGTTCCCCATCACATGGTCTGTCCCCCACCTGTCCCGGTACCCCTGGTGGTCTCTCCCCTGGGTTACCCCTCCCCTGGCCACTCCTCACTGGTGTCCCACTGGCTGTGGACCTCTCCCTCTGTCCCCATCCTGGGGTATAAAAGCTCCCTGCCACCAGGGAATGCTCTCTTTCCTCCCATGGGTTTGTCCACCTGGTGTGTGTCTTGGAATAAAGGAGAACATTCCCACATGGAGAAGAGCGCTTCTCAATCTTTTACCTTTGTCTGTGAAGTATCGTGTGGGAAGGGTCTAGCTAGCCAGAGTGGACCCCACCAGCCCGGCAGAAAACTCGATATTTCACCTTCCCAAATCATTCTCACCCAAATCATCCCAATTCAGATCATCCCTACCCAGATCTTCCTTCCCCAAACAATCCCCACCCAAACCACACCTGCCCAAACCAGCCCTTTCCTTCTCACACTCTTCCTACAGAAACCTTCCATTACCAAACCATCCCTCTCCCAAATCATTCCCACCCATATCATCTCTTTCCCAAACATTCCCTTCCCAAACCTCCCCACCCACATCATCTCTTCCCAAATCATCTCTTCCCAAATCATTCCTTTCCAAACATTCTATTCCCAAACCTTCCATTCCCAAATCCTCCCCCCCAAAAACATCCCTTCCCAAGTCATCCCTCTCAAAATCATTCCTACCCAAGTCATCCCTTTCCTAAACCCTCCCTGCCCAAAAAATCCCTTCCCAAACCTCCCCCACCCATACCATCCCCACCCAAATAATCCCTTTCCAAGCATTCCATTCCCTAACCTTCCTTTCCCAAATCCTCCCCACCCAAAACTCCCCCTTCCCAAATCATTCCTTTCCACAATCTTTCCACCCAAATCATCCCTTTTTCAAATCCTCCCTGTCCAAACCTTCCCTTCCCAAAACATTTCTTTCCAGATCCTCTCCATCCAAATAATCCCCTGCCAAAACTTCCTTTCCCAAACCATCGCCACCTAAATCATCCCTTCCCAAACTTTCCTTTCCCAAATCATCCTGACCCAGATCACCCCCACCCAAATAATTTCTTTCCTCAATCATTCCTTCCCAAACCCTCCTTGCTCAAAAATTCCCTTCCGAGACGATCCCCTCCCAAGTCATCCCAAACCAGAAATTCTTCTCACAAACCTTCCTTTCCCAAATCCTCCCTTCCCAAAATATTTCTTCCCAGATCATCCCCTCCCAAATCATCCTTTCCCAAATCAATCATTCCCAGATCATCCCTCCCATGTCAGTCTCTGGAGAGGCAGCAGAGCCTGTGCTGGTCCCTTCTCACAGCCCACGGCTGCGAAGTTTCCATGGGCATCATTTGCTCCTTTTTTCCTGAGCTGCCCTTGAAGATGGGAGAAATTGGGATGTTTCAATTATGGAATCATGGGATGGTTTGGGTGGAAAGGGACTTTAAAGCTCATCCTGTTCCACCCCCTGCCATGGGCAGGGGTGCCTTCCCCTATCCTAGGTTGCTTCTAGCCCCATCTAACCTGACCTTGGACACCTCCTTGAACATCTTTGTGATTGTCCAACCTGCCTTGAATTTCCGTGGACCACCAGGAGAGCTGGATACGTGGATAAATTCCATTGTTTTCCCCTAGAATGTCATCCCTGGCTGCAGCTGCAGCCCCTTAGCTTCTTTGCCTGTGGGAACCCAGCTGGAAACTCAGTGCTCCTCATCCTCCTCCACAGTTTGGAGCCTTCTCAAAGAACTGGGAGAAAGGGTTCAAAATCTTTCCAAAAATTTCCCAAACCCTGAATTTTTTAAAATTAATACATGAGTTTCAGGAGAAAACATGAAAATAATTTAAAACTTCATCCCTCTCATTGTTTGAAAAGTTTATTATTTTAATATTATTAGAGATTGGTAATAAGTTTATTATTAATTTTGTTACTATTTAGTAGGACTTGCAAAGCCAGTCTGTGTTGGTTTGAAAAGACAGGTGTCTGCTAAGGAAGGCAGGAGCCTCTCCTGAAATGGAAAATGTAAATCTCCTCTGTCCAGATTATTATAATTTTGAAATTAAGAGGCTCTCAGGCAAAGATATGGGAGCAGGAATAACAGTTCTTTATTAGGGAAGAAAATAAAAATAAAACAAACAATGCAGTAATACAAAACAACCCTGCCAGAGTCAGAATACAACCTGACACCCTGTGGGTCAGGCTGTTGGTAGCAGTCCCATTCCATGGTGGCTCAGCCCTCCTGCAGTGCCAGCTGTGGTACTGGTGGAGCAGGGATCCTGGAGAAGGGTGTAGTTTTCCTCTGAAGGTCCAGGGCTGCTGGAGATGGGCCTGGTCTTTCTCTGGGAATGCAGTGGAGAAGAAAGCTGCTCCTCTGGGAATCCAGTGGGAAAAGGCTGTGCTGGTATCCCAAAATCTCAGATTCTATCCAGATAGGAATGCTTGGCTCCTCCCCTGGGCAGAGCTCCTCACAGTGGGATGCTGGAATTTGATCAGCCATGCAGGGACACTCACTGGCCATGGACAGAAGAGATCTCCTGGAGGGAGGATTGGTTGTGGAAGAGATAAAGAAAACTGCCCCATGAACAGAAGATGACTGCCACACCTCTAACAGATGGTGATAGAACAGACACCCCCAGCTACATCTTCTAACCTAAGACACCTTCCTAGGTGGAAAACTGCTTTTTCAGGAAAGTTCAAGAGCAGGAATAGTAATAACAGACCAGGAAAAGTGAACATTTTTATAGCAGGAATTCTGTTCAGGGAGAAGCTCTCAATGAATTTACCCAGTTCCAGGTTTTTGAAGGTTCAATTGTCAAAACCGTAGATTTGAAAGTCCACTCAGGAGTGCTGGAAATGAATGGTTCCCTCTGCTTTAAATGGCAATTTTTAACTGGGGATGAGCAGTGGGAAATGCAGGAGACTCCCTGGACTGACAGTGTCTTCCAGGTGCCACCCTCTTCCATCCTTTTCTAGAGGGAAGTTTCCAGTTGCCTCCACCTTATCTCTTCCCATGGAAATGCTGTTCATATTCCTTACAAATTTTTGTATTCCCTGTGCAGAACAAGCCTTTCCAGGATGTTTGGCACCATTTCATCCTCTTATCTCCAGAAGATTCCCTGCCTGGGAATCCAGTAATCACTGAAATCCCTTTTTCCATGCAGAAGTCACTCAGACACTCATCCAAATCTGCAAACACTGCAAACAATTCCGTGGCACCAGGAAGAGGTGCTGACTCCAGAGAGCTAGGAATCAGGGCCCAGTGTTGGTTTAAACACTCTGCATTGGATTGTGGAGAGAGGAATGAGCCAGAGCAAAATGGAAGGAAAATATTGGGAACTAAGGACCCAACAGGTTGATGGGCAGAGAAGAACTGTCTGGAAGGAAATGAAGGTCCTGCACCTGAGGAGAAAAAACCGCCCCAGGCAAAAAACCTACTGGAGCAGCTTTGTGGAGAAGGACCCCGGGACAACAAGGTGTCCCTGCCCAGCAGAGTGATCTGGGTACAAAGAGCCAGTGGGATCCTGGGGACCATCAGGAAGAGCATTCCCAGCAGGTCAGGCAGCGATCCTGCCGCTCTGCCCAGCCCTGGGAGGTGCCTCTGTAGTGCTGTGTCCAGCTCTGGGCTCCTCAGCACAGCAGGGACAGGAGCTCCTGGGGCCGGGTCAGCAGAGGCTGCGGAGCTGAAGAAGGGCCTGGAGCATCTCCATGCCCAGGAAAGGCTGAGGGAGCTGGGGCTGCTCAGCCTCGAGAGGAGACACAGCTGAGAGGGGCCTCAGCCCTGGTGTCCCTGTGTGCAGGGAGGGTCACAGCAGGGCCCAGGCTCTGCACCAGAGCCACAGGCAGGGTCTGATGCCAGGAATTCCCCTTGCACAGGAGCAGAACTTCTCTGTGCAGTGCCCAGCCCGGAGTAGAGACCAGAGAGGCTGTGGAGTCTCCTCCCTGGGGATATTCCAGAGCTGTGTGGACATAATCCTGCACCCTTGTGCTCTGGGATGGCCCTGCTGAAGCAGGGAGGTGGCACCAGTGACCCACTGCAGTCCCTCCAATCTGACCCATTCTGGAGGATCCCTCATCCCATTCCAGGAGTGCAGTAGAGCCTGTGCTGACCCTGGAGCCATCGGAGCTGTGCTGCATTCCCATCCCTCCTCTCCTTCCTCACCTCCTGCAAGGAGAGAACAGCTGTGTTTTCCTGCCATCTCTTGGGGCTCTTTCATACCTCACCAAATATCATCGCAGAGAGACAAATTACTGTGTTTACAGTGCTCTGTTTACAGAAGATGCTCTCAATTTAGGGTTTTTAATATGATACTTTATTTTTATGGCTCTCTGCATGATCTGTTTGTTTGCATTAATTTGAGTCAAAGGTTTTGTGATCTGATTATGGGGAGCAGGGCTTGGGAAGAACTTATAAACCACTCAGAATCCAGCAATGCACCTGCATTCCTGAGCACTGGCTGGGTTTGCTCCTTGATTCTCAACCTTCATTTCCCAGGGCTTTTTCTGGAGAGGAAAGGTTCTGATGGATCTGTGGCCAGGAAGAGGGACACAAAAAGGACTTTGAATAGCTGTTTCTTAACTTTTAAGGTGTTCCCTGGCTATGCCCAGTGACCCAGGACCTGTCTGTGCATGAGTTTAATGGGTCCATTGTTACGAAGCAGAGTGATGCAGACTCCCCAGACAGGTACAAGAGAGAACCCTTTATTGCAAAACCAGGCCTTTTAAAGCAGTTAGGCCTTTACCAGTTGCATTCCATTTAAGCACAACAAATGTAATTCAACTAATCACCATAATCCACAATGTGAACATGTAATGGTTATATAACTTGTTTTTCTACCTCTAATTCAGCTGAGTCACTTTCCCATAGTCCTTTTCCAGTTAGCCAAAGTAATAGGCCTGAGCCATGTTTTACAAGGGTAACAAGGCCCTTATTTTGTGAAGTTTTACTTATACACAACATCTCCCCCTTTGTTTTTTGTGCGAAGGGTTCATGTACCCCAATGCCAAAACAGTCTGCACCTGTAAGGCCATTATTTTATTAAGACTATTACTGGTCATCTGCTGGACACAGGATAAGATACAAGGAATACAGATCACAATGAATATAAAAACCCCATCAAATATAACCATGCCTCTGACAAAGAGATTCACAGCAGAGGAAAACAAAAATATGGTGTCCAGTGTCCCCAGGAAATGGAAATAAACACTACTGTTCCAAAGTTTATATGGCTGGAGCTCAGGGGCCGTGCTGTTTAGGCAGGAGGAAGTCCATTTGCTAAAAGCGCTGTCTTTGACATTACTGAATGTCCTTCTGGAAGCATGGAACAGAGAATAACTGAAGAAGGTCAGCAGGAACACAATAACCTGATGGCGGGTGCAGTGGGACACAAGACCTCTGTTAGCAGGCTGCCTTCATAAGCTTCCAGACACAGCCACGTCCTGGCAGTCCGACCCCTGCTCCTGTGCTGGATTGTGATTAGGTCATTTCTCCTCTCACTGGGCCTCGTCTCCTCAGAGGCAGTTGATGTTTGTCCAGACAAGCAGGTAACCACTTTAGACCTGTTGGCAATTGTCGTGGTTTGACCAGGAAGTGAGGTTTTGGGAAAGTTATGGTCAAACCAATCAGTGGCCAGATTTTAAACTGGCACCTGGTGTGGCCACTGGGGACTTGGATACGCCTCTGAGAACACACAGGGGTTAAAAGCAGAGCATTCCCAGAGAGACTTTCTCTTTTGAGTCCAGCAGGTGAGTGGATCTTATCTCCTCGCCTGCCCCATCTTCTTGGAACTGGGCGAAAAGCATTCTTAAAAAGAACCTAAGGAGTAGTTTGGATCCATGGACAGTGGTGAGAGCACTGGACATGGAAGGAAGATGGTCACCATGGCAGATTTCTCTTCAAGCGGCTGCCATGTGTGACATGGAAGCACAGAAGTTCTACTATGTTTCCATGGTGCAAGAGGGAGACTCCTCTCTCCTGATGGACTGGGGGGAGCTTGTGTGAAAGGAGGGTATTGGGTTGAGAACTGATGTGTTAGAGGGGATTTGAATGTTAGAGGACTGGGGGGAGGAAGAGTGTTTTGAAAGTGTTCTATTGTGGATTGTTATGTGTGTGGGTTTTTTTTTCCCCTTCCTTTTGTGTCTATGTAGATTAATAAAATGTTGTTTTTTCCCTCCATTCCCAAGTTAGAGCCTGCTTTGTTCTGTTCCCGGGTCACATCTCACAGTAACCATTTTGGGAAATACACCTTTCATGGGGGCACTGGCACTGTGCCAGAGTCAATCCATGACAGCAATAAAAACACATGCCTACCTTCTCCCCTAGGTTAATAAATCAGCTAGGCCTTGCCACTGCACACCCAATTATGAATCCTTACGTAAAACTTCTAGAAATTGGTTCTGCTGTGGCAGGCATTGTTCAGAGTGCTGCAACGTTCCCGAAGAAGCGTCCTGAAAAAGACACCTCGGGGGCACAGGCATGTCTTGTGCTCACACCGGGTGATTTCAGCTCTTCTGTGATCTGGGCAGTGCAGAAGGAGAGACGGGATCTTCGTGTGGGGCTCCAAGGAGAGCCTTTATTCAGCTCCTTCCTCAAAGGGATCCAGGGACAAAAGAGCCACTCAGGCTGCAAAAGCAGGGATTTATATAGGGATCTTGAGGGGTGGGACAGAACACCAGGGCCAATGGGATGAGGGCACAGGGGTGGAGCAGGGGGGAAGGGCCAATGGGATACACGGAATCAATATAAAAAACCAAAGACTTGTGGTGATGCTGTTTTTGCTCACCATAACCAAAAGCGTTGTGGCTTAGGGGTTGGTCCTCCCGGAGAGTGCAGCAGGCTTTTCCTTGGCCAGATTTCCAGCCTCCACAGGTTCTGCATCTGCAAATCTTCAGAGTAATATCACTTTGCCGGGGATCAAAACTGATTATCTGCTTTCAAAAATTCTTGTCTAAGAATTGCATTATCTGAATGTTCTCGAGGAACCGTATTCCCCCTTCTTTGTTTTTTCAACAACATGCGCATCTCTCACTGTGAACATGAAGGCAACATAAAAGTAAAGCAATACGTGTGGTAAAGCAATAAACTCACACCAAGCAAAAATAAGCAAAGTAAAACATGTAATAATTAGCACACAAGAAAAAGGATTGTGATTTAGAATGATACATCATCAATTGCCTAAATACTGTACCATCACCTAGAGTCTGCAACAGCAGGCAAACCCTGTTCCACAATGAGGACTCAGAGAAGAATTCCCGGGAAAATGGTTTCTAGATTTACCTCAAAAGAGGGTCCAGCTTTTGTAAGTCCAAATTGGCAAGTCAAAGTGACCTGAGTACAACTTTAGTGCAGAAAACGCCTGGTCTGCTGGCATACTTCCAACCAGCTGGGGCTGGGAATTGGCCAGAGTGAAGGCCTTAACTGGAAGGGTCTCCCTAACGTATCCTGTGAACAAGCCTCTAGTAATAGTAATTGGGAAAGGTCCTTAAAATTATACATGTCCTTCAGATAGCTACCAACAGTATGGGAAAGTTTGTAAAGCAGCTGGCTTTGTCATTCATCCTTAGCTAAGTAGTCAATGGTACCACAAACAAACTCCAAACAACCAAAGCAATGTGTCAGCTTCAAATAATATTGTATGGATAATGCCCATTATGAAAACTCAGTGAACTCACACTGTGACATCAACAACATATTCAGAATCATGAATACATCAACAGTAACCATCCTCAGAAGTTGAGATTATGTTTTTCCACACACCTATGCATATATGAAAATAAAGCAAAATAAAAGCAAGAAATAAAGCACTAAACAGCTTACAATTAATGACAGCCATAATTTGGAATTGTTACTCATTCCTCTGTGCCATCTATGGAAAATAAATCAGCAAAGATTGTTATGCATAATTACGTTAATTGATCAATGTGGTGCATTTATACCCATAGAATTTTCTTTGAAATTAAGGATCTAATAAACTGCATCCTCACATATTTTTACACAACTTAGTATCTTATATTCTTAAACAGTTGCTTACCAAATTCTTCATCATAATTGCTTCAGTCAGTTCCATTTTATCTCTATAACAAAAGAACTGTATCTTGTAATTTAAATGAGCATATTTCAACAGATCTTAAACTTAACGTCACTCAAACCTAACATCACCCAAACATAACAAAAAGTACCCCTAACAAAACTTAAAGTTAACATTACTGAAACTGAACAGAAATTAATCTTAATAGAATTTAAACTTAACAGAGCTTAAAATAACAGACTTAAACTGAATGACACTTTACTTAAACTTAACAGAAATCAACCTTAACAGAACTTAAATTTAACAGAACCTAAACTTGGCAAACCTAAATGTAACAGAACTTCAAATTAACAGAACATAAACCTAATATCACTTAAATTTAACAAACTTAAACTTAACATCACTTGAATTTCACAACACTTAAATTTAACAGAAATGAACCTTAACATCACTGAAACATAACAGAACTGAAAATTAACATCACTTAATTTTAACAAAACTAAAGTCAGAGTTTAGAGTGTTCCTTTAAAAGCTTCAGATACAAAAGAATTTAACTCATTTTGACTCCATCGTTACAAGAAAGCTGTTGAAAATTTGTCATACAACAGTTAAGCATCAATGAACAATATGCAGGCACACAACTAATTTGTAACTGAAATAGCAGCAACATGGATTTACTGGAATGATTATAAAGGTGTGGAAAATGTGTTGTGATTTTATATAATTTAGTTTTGAGAATAGCTCATGGTAAGTGCAAATATTATTGAAAATATCTGTTCGTAGTCAGGACTTTTCTGGTGTAAGTTTGCCAGGGTTTATTCATGTGCAGCTTTACTCAGAAAAATGACAACAGTGTATATATCTTGCCAAAATGTTCTTCAAACCAGTTCAGTTCAGAGATGGTAAGACAGCTTTTCAAGATTGTCTGTACAGTAGATTTGAGCTTGGACTATTAAAGGTGAGATAAAAATATTTAGGGATAAAACATCAAGGATCTATATAATACTGCCATGAGTTTTGCACACGTAACTCAGTTAGGTCAGTGGGTGTGTGAGACTGATGTGTGGAACTAAACTGCTACAAAGCCATGGTTTCAGATTATTCTAAAGGAGTGAGCTACTGTTTACTGTACTTGTGGTCCATCAATTTAAACTGTTTTAATATCAAGTCCAATTTCAATTTATAAGTGGCAAGGAAGAATAACTATGTTTGAATCACTAAACAGCTGTACCTAACCAAAATGCTGTCACATGTGTCTTCATGGCAAAAGATTCACAATAAAATTACTTTATCAAAGCTGTGAGGTAAAAAGCAAGCAAACAGGTAAAGCCAGCACAATTCTGCCTGCCTTTATAGTGGAGAGTCATGAGCTAATTATATCTAATTCTTTAATAGCTTCTGCAGATAACACTCAGGGTTTGCCTTCAAGTGAGCAAAGGAATGCCTGACTTATGAGTGGCATTAATTGCTGTGGCTTAATATTGTGTTCCATTAATATCCACCTGAAATATTTCCAAGGAGGGATCTACTGAATTTTCTAAGGAGCCACAATATCTTACAAATATGAATCTTCCTGTCCACAAACTAAAACATTAGTCACATAGTGATAAATGTGGCTCTGAGGGTATCGATTTGCAAATACTTTTCCAGGTATACAAACTTCTAATTTTCATGGCAACAGCTAACATCATTATAACTTAGCAAAGGATTGGTATTAATTCAGTCCAATCAGACTTTTAAATCAAAATTCCTGAAAAGGCAGTATTTATCCCACATGGCAAGTTTTATCATGCATTAAATCAGCATTTCTGTCGAAGAATTTAGACCTTGCTAAGCAGCCTCAAAGCAAGAAATTATGTAATGCAAACAGCAATGGTACTGGTTCTGGAGACTGGGAGAAATAGCTGCAGATGTAGTTGGACTGCATCTCTCAGTGCAAATCCCAAACCAGTGCCAACATGTAACAGAAACACTCTCCTGCCATTGCAGCCACATGACGTGGAGAGAGACCAGCAGCAACACCATCAAGAGCTTCCCAGGAGCAGCCTGACAAGGAACAGCCTGAGAAGAGGCTGAAAATAGTGCCTAAGAGCCCTTCTGTGGCTCTTAGGAATGATAAATTTGGCATTACTCAGCAAAGAGCCCCAGCTTTTCCCCTGCTGCAGGATGGCACATGCCATCCCAGAGCTGCTCTAAGGGGTTTGCAGCTGAAGACCTGCATCAGCAGGCAGGTATTGAGTGAAAATAGAGTTAGATGGGACAGGTAAACTGCACCTACATGAAAAGTCTGGAATGGGCTCCCTCCAGGACTTATGAGCACCCAGAAGCAAAATATGTAGATTCTGATTAAACTGCAGAAAATAGTTTAAATGCAACTGAGGTCCTTTGCACAATCTAAAACATAAAAGACAGTTTTGGACACCAGGTTTCCAGGTCACATCCTGCTGGAGAAGCAGAGACATCTTCCAGATCCAGAGGATCCTCAGCTGCAGGGAAATGGCCCTGGGAGCCTGGGATGCTGGATCTCAGTCCCTCTGGGCTGTCTGCAGAAGCAGGGAAGAGGGAGAGCAACATGTAATTAGCAGATTTCACAACACTTTGTGCCAGAGCAGAAAAACCCCTGAAGCAGCTGCTGGGCTACAGCTGGAGCAGAGAGCCTGCCCTGAGCAAGGCAAACTTTGCTATCATGCAGCAGGCATCATTTGAGGCTCCCTGGCTGGGTACCGTGTCTCCCTCCCCCATTATTTCAAGAGACAAAGAGAGGAGATGGTTTCTTCCTCCTGAAAGATAAATGCCTCCAGATTGTAGCCACTCGACAGGTCCACTGAAATTCATCAGTTCTGACTTGAAATGAAAGCTGTAATAAATCTCCCCATTGAATAGGAGATCAAAGGCAGATCATTAGAGTTCTTGGATTACCCAGTGAGTGTTCACTTCCATCAGCCACTGTGCTGCCAGTCCCCCGTGTCCAGAATGACCCCTTTGACAGTGCAGCTTTGACTCTAAAGAAAAGGACAGCTTTCCTATGAGAAGATCTGGGTTGTGCCCCTCTCCTTTATCCACCTGTTCCCTGAGTTCTGTCAGACAGCTCTGTGTGGCTTGTGTCCATGTCCCTGGCAGCCACAAGAACGGAGTGTGACATTGCTCCACCCCACAGGCACAGCAAAAGGATTTGGTGTTGGCCAAGGCCTCAGGGAAAGCCCTTCTCCACATCAAAAACTTCCTGCATCTTCTTTCCAGGGAAGGGAAGTCCTCCCCAAGATCTGGGAACTATCCCAGCTCAGCTGCTCTCCTTTAATTGAACACAAAACTGCAAGGTAGAGCCCTGCAACCCTTTGGTGGGACCAGGTGTCCATGTCACTCCTGTCTCTGGAGGGATGTAGGATGGTGTACTGATTTTCCACTCTGTTCTGAGGATTCACAGCAGGAATCAGGAGCAATCTCTATCTCAGCCCCTCAAAACATATTTGTTGTCAGCAGCCTATGATATAGCCACAGTCTCAATTGACTCCACAGGGAAAAAATCCCCCTTTCCCAAATCTTCCTGGGTTAACCCCTTCTCTCTGCTTGGGCCATGAGATCCCAAACTTAGCCAGCCCCTTAGGCTTTCTGCTTTCTCATTTCAATCTCAGTAGCCATGTTCACACATCCAAGCTGGCATCTGCATGTGGGTGCAGGGGAAGGTTGTGCAGGAGGAGCATAAGGTAAGGAGGCTTCAAGCTGCAGGTGGTGGCATTCTATCAGCAATACAGCTGCTGGTCCACCCTTCCTGGCTCCTTGGTCCTGGCAGGGAGGATCTTCTCCCAGCCTGATGCTGATCTGGTGAGACAGTTGTGCCTAAGCCAGCTAGAGGATGATGGATAGCAAATTCTCTAAAAACTAACAGCATAAGGCAAGTAGATATTTTCCAATGCCCTCACCTGTGGATTGCTAGATTTTCACCAGAACAAGCTGGGAAACATCATCTGATGTCCCTGGCTCAGGACAGATGGGACACAGACTTTGCTTGAGGTGCAGCAGAGCTGGATCTGGGCTGTGGGCTGCATGCCCAGCAGTGCCTGGGGACAGCAAGGAGACCAGGCCCTGCAGAAGCCACACAGAGGGAACTTTATCTCCATGCAAAACGTGCTGCACACAACAGAATGAATTTCATCCCTGGAGAGATTTTTTTTCCCCCTGAGACCAGGTTTGCTGAGCTTAGGTCTGAAATGAGGAACCATAATAAGTCCATTAGCTTCAGAAGAGTTATCCTGAGCACAGAGTTCGGCCTATGATCCTTCATTTTACAAAGAGCTAAACATGGAGAGGATATAGCAGTGGAAGAGAGAGAACCTCTGCTATTTTGCACGGCTGTGATGTGAAAATCAGTGCTGGGGTGAAAGTGGGGTTATGTAGGACTTATTTCACTGACTAAAACAAGTGATCCTAGTAATCAAGCTTCTCATGCTGTAGCTGCTCTTCTGTCCTGTAGGATGGGGCATGGGGGGTCTTACACCAAAGGGTGTCTGGGGACATGGAGTATGTGTGTTGGGGTGTCCCATGACATGGGAAGTCCTGCAGTTGGGTGTCCTGTGATATACCCTACCACACAAGTTATCCTCAGTTGCAGGGTATCCCAGAGAATGGAAAGTCCTGACAAAACAGATATTGATACAAGACATTGAGCACCCTCAGAAGAGACACTTCGGGTGAACTTTTACTGGGTACCAGCCTGGCTGGCTGCAGGGAAATATCTACAGCAGGGCAGAAAGCAACAAAAAAGGTTCCAGCACTGGGGCTCCGATAATGAAGAAACAACTCTGCAATTTGTAGCTGAGCCCAGAGTTTTGGAAGCCCATCTTCTGACTTTTGAAGTGCAAACCAGCACAACCCCCCATCATTATCCAGCTCACCCTGGGAACAGCCCCAGCCCTTTATGTCACCTCCAGCACAGAAGGTTTCCTGGACCCCTAGCACAGCTCCCGCCGGACACTCGCACAGATGAAACTGCTGAGCAAGATCAAACACAAACCATTCCCCAGGCTCCCCCCACCCCGACTGCTCCAGCTGCCTGATAATCCCTCCAACTGAAAGGGAACTTGAACCCTGAGTGGTTTTGTGCACTGGGAAATGGAGCTGAGCCCCTAAACCCTCTTTGTGCTGGGATAATGGTCCCGGTGCCCTCCATCCCCACACTGTCCTGATCCCCACTGGCACTGACCAGCCAGGAAGATGAGCTCTGGAGCTGTCACCACTCTGAGCTTCAATCCAGCATAAACCAAACTTTTTGTTTGAGGTAGTAGTTAAAAAAAAAAAAAAAAAAAAAAAAAAACGCATATGTCTTTGATCTTGAATAAAGCTTTTATCACAGCGCCTTCAGTCCCGGTGAGCGAAAGGGATTATCTTTCTTTCGCACAAAAGTTCACCTCCCAGTGCAGGTCACGGGAGGAAGATTTCACTGGAGTGGGAGGCGTTTTCTCCAGGGCATTCACCTCAAGTCCGGCAGGCAGCTGCTCCCAGGGAAACCTTTTTATGAGCTAACCTACTGCCTCAAATCCTTTCACATGCAAAGAGAACAAAAATAAGAACCCTCCAAAAGAAAGAAGCAGACGCAAACTCCCCGACAATCACTGCCAGCCTCATTTAGCAGCAAAGACCTCAGCTCAGCATCCTGCCAGCTCTCCTAACTCCCAGTGAACAGCCAGGACTCAGGGAAGTCACTTGAGGCTGTATCCTGGCCCAAACCCAGCATGCAACCAGAATAGGGACTGGATTTAGCCTTGTGCAGGGTCTGCTCTGGATCTGGCCAAGGTGTCCCCATGTTGCTGCTCCCCATGTCAGGCAGGCTGGATCCATAAGGATCATCCCTTTACCCACAACAGGTTAATGCCAGAGGTATTTAATTCCTGGAATGGGCCTCATTACCTGTGCTCTGGGCAGCCTCCCTGCCCTCGCCTGCCCTGCCTATGCATCAGACAGGCAGTGCTGGATAATGGGATTTACCAAGACTGCCTCAAAACTGCTGCCTGCTCCCAGGATCTGGCAAGAACTGGGGGCAGGAGGTAGCATCACCAGCATGCTGTAACCTGCCCATGGGGGCACACAGGTATGGCAGGGCTGCCTGAGGTGCAGCACCCACCTCCACTCTCCTACAGCCTTCAGGAGCCATGGGGAGCAGGGTGCTGCCTCATCAAGGAAGGGTGCTGTGGTGGTAGAAGCCCAAGTTCTCCCACTCCCATGGACAGGGACATTAATGGAACTGACAAATATGCTTTGACATCAATTATGTTGCTTTCTTGTTCAGCCGAGAAGTAATTAACTTAAGTGAAGCAATTAGGTAAACTTATTAAGTGAAGTTTGCAGCACCTTAAACAAACAGCTAATTGGGATAGGAAGGAGTGGAGATAAAGGGGGATAGGATGAAACTCCCAAAAGGGGCCTGGAGGTCCCCAGGAGCTGAGGCTGCTGCAGGCACCAGTTCAAAGGCGAAATTTTGCAGCAGGGATGTCTGGAATGAAACATCCCTCCTCCCATCTGTACCTCTGAAATTGTCCCTCCTGCTCTTCTCAGGACACAGGCAAGAGGAAAAGGCACAGCCACAGCAGTATGCTAAGAGCAGTGGTAAGAGATGAAGTGATCGACGGGGACCCCCACTGTGTACAAGAGACTGTACAAGCAGGCCTCAAAGCATTTGCTGATAATAACAGGTAAGGTAGAAGATGGACATGGACACTCAGTGATGGACTCCCTGCAGGGACAGCAAAGACACAAGTGGCTGTGTCTCATTCTCAGCCTTCTTCACTAGAGGAGCAAGAAGGGCTGGGGTGTTCTGCTGGGACAGATGATCACAGGGCTCTGTCCCATGGAAAGGTGGGACAGAGGCATGGAAAGAAGAGCCATGGCCCAGAAACACTCCTGGAAGCCTGTGTGCTCCCAGGACCCATCACTTTATAAGAGACATAAAATTCTGAAAAAAGTCCCTCAAGAAGGACAGAGAGTCAGCACAGCCACACCAGGCACCAGCCCATGCCATGTGTGGAAATGGATGGTGTCCCCCAGCCTGTGCCACTCCCTCTGGCAGCTGGTGCCACCATACTGCTCTGGTGTGTCCAGTCCACTGCCCTACATTTCAAGTCAATGAACTGCTAAATTTTAAGATCTAATTTCCAGATTTCAGAAGAATCCATGGCACAATCTGCTTTTAAAGGTTGCTAAGGTGTCAAATCAAAATGCAATACTATAAATCATTAATGCACCCCTGTGTCGCAATGAAGCTGGAATATTTTAATCACTGAATAATGAAGTCAATACTCACAAATCTCAGCTGTCATTAGAAATTCACATGCCTCTGTGCACCCTGCTGGAGAAGAAATTTTGCCAGTGGACTGGATTTGCCCAGAGCACGTGCAGGCAGAAGCAGCGCAGCAGCAGTGGGACACAAGCAGGTGGGTTTTGCAGCTCAGTTTTGTGACCAGCAGTGAGTCTGCAGGCTGCTCTGAGCAGCATGATGGACTTGTTACAAGGGCATGTAGTGATAGGACAAGGGGGCATAGCTTTAAACTGAGACAGAAAATTTAGATTAGCTATTAGGAAGAAATTCTTCCCTGGGAGGCTGGTGAGGCCCTTGCACAGGTTGCCAGAGCAGCTGTGGCTGCCCCTGGATCCCTGGAAGTGTCCAAGGCCAGATTGGACAGGGCTTAGAACAATGTGGGATAGTGGAAGTTGAACATAGGGGGTAGAATGGGATGAGCTTTAAGGTCTTTCCAACCCAAATCTCTTTGGGAGTCTGTGATTGCTAAAAGAAAGAAACTCGAGCTGACCCATGACATGGTTCCTGGTAGAAATAACAGTGGCTGGAGCATTTACAGCTTGGATGAGCACTGGGGTTTTGAAGTGAACAATACCAGACTGCTCTCCCTGGTACCAGGAGAGTTTTGCCCACTCCCATTGAGGACAGCCCAGAGTAGGAATGTCCTGCATCCAGGACCAGACACCGTCCTAGAGTGGAAAAGTCCTGGAGACAACAGTGTGGAAAGAACCAGAAAGGGCAGATCTGGAAGCTGGTGAACAGAAGGCAGAAGGGCAAAGTTAGAACAGTTCTGTGAATGCTGGGACATGCCTGCAGGCAGCAATAACCACTGTGTCCCTGGCACAGATGGAGCATGTGGCTTGGAGCTGCAGCAACTGTGCGGGTGGGAGGAGGGTTGGCCCTGCCAGGGAAAAGAGGAACAGGCATTAGGCACTACTGAGTAACACCAGCTTCCTCAAAGAAAGGAAACCCCTGGAAATACAGCATCAGGATGGCAAACAGCCAAGGCCAGCACGGAGGCTGAACACAGAGAGAAGTGCTGATGTTTCTGCCTGTCCCGGTTAGGATGTTCACAGTGATGCACTGCTCAGGTGTGTGGTCCCACCACTTCCAGGACATACCTTGTGGTGTGACAACAAGCCTGAGGCCCCAGCATGGCAATGGGGCTGCTATCCAGCTGGATGTCAGAATACTCATGGAACCTGCATGGTCAGATGAACATCACCAGGACAAGAGGGACAGAGGAGTGGGTCCTGATGGAGGGTAAATCCAGAGTTTTTATTCTCAGCTGCATGGCCTCTGAATGCATCAGCTCTGAACAGCTCCACAAAGGCTCCTCCAGTGCATGGTCTGCTTGCCCTTTTACCCAGGGGAGAGAGAGAGGGGAGGAACACAAAGACTACCAACCAGGTACAGGGGGAGGGGGGTCTCAGGTGAGAGGGACACCTGGGTAGGCCAATGGCCCCCCAGGGGGTGGAGAGCGTCCTTTGAACCAGCCAATCACTTGATGCTCCCCTGGAATTTCTGGTTTGATAGACAGTGCCCAGCAGGGGTCAAGGGTGGGGAAAGGAAGAGTGATTGACAATCCACCTGGGGAAGGAAATTTCAGGGAGAAACCAGGGTAACTGAGGCAAGCCATGACATCACACTGCAACAGTGAGACAAACTGTCCACCTTGAGTTGTCCTGCTCCAACCTGTCTTGACATGAGGATTGCACTGGAGAGCACACTTAAAAGTCTTTTGGGTTTGGTCCATTTCTTCTCCAGCTGAAGAATGGAAGCAGCACTCTTGAGTTCAGGATTTGCTTAGACTGGAGAGGGACATTTTCAGGGGCATTGTATTGACAGGACAAGAGGAAATGACCTTAAGGTGAATGAGGGTAGATTTAGATTGAATATTAGGAAGCAATTCTTTCCTGTGGGGTGGTGAGGTTCTGGCACAGGTTGCCCAGAGCAGCTGTGGCTGCCCCATCCCTGAAAGTGTCCAAGGCTGGATGGGGCTTGGAGCAACCTGGTCTAGTGGAAGGTGTCCCTGCCCGTGCCAGATGGTGGAACTGGGTGGGCTTTTAGGTCCCTTCCAATCCAAAATATTGTAAGCTTCTATGTTAGTTCTCTGTTCCAGTTAGAGGAACACAGCTAAAGCCATGGATTCAATCCTCAGGGGAAAAATTGAGGAGATCTGTCAAAAATGTGCAATCACAGAATCCCAGGGTAAATGGAGGTTGGACAGAAGCTCTGAGAATCACCTAGTTCACCACAACACCTTACTCAAAATATTGCTGTACCTTTTCCTCCCAACTTCCCTGAGCCCTCAGGGATGGCACGCTGGCGGTGCTGGTCACATCTCAGGGTGTAACAGCACAGACGCACAGCAGGACACACAGCTGGCATCCTCCTATGGGTGACATCAACATCAACAGTGCCTATCAGATATCACTTCTGTTTCGCTCTTTTTGAGGCAATGATTTAACTGTTGGAGCTTCCTGGAACTGCCCCCCTAGATAAGGGGGGCCTGGAGCAAGTCCTGCCAAGCAATCCCTAAATTAATTCCAACCTGGACAACACCATAGGCTTTGCAGCAGTGTAATGGGGTCTGGCCCTCCAACAGTGATAGCCAAAATATTTACTTAAAATCTGAGGGGATACAGTGCTCCAAAGGGATTTCTTTCTCCCTTAGGCTGCTGCAGAAGTGATCATGTGGGTGGCAGAGGATTTTCACCTTTAGTGCATGAGTCCAGTCACCTCTGCAGAGGGGACCCTGAGTGAGCTGGACCAACACAGCAAATCCCATTTCCTCATCGATTTTGTTGAAGGATGCTCTGGAGGTAGCTGGGTGTATGTATTTTTGTGAGCAAGGGATGTTAGAGACTCATGCCGTGAGATTATAACCAACACCAAAGGTTGTTCTCTCCTAAACCCCTCTTTTAAGATGTTAACGACTTTAAAAAAACCAACTCTGTGCTGGAGATGTCTCAAGCTTCATTACAGATGAAAGGTTTTTTTGGAGAAATCTGAGCCAAAATCTCTGTGGTTGTGTTTTGCATTATCTGAGCTTGTATTAAAAAAAAAAAAAAAAAAAAAAAAAAAAAAAAAAAAAAAAAGTGAGGCAGGGAAGCACACCCTGTTAATACTGTTTGTCATAATCCTCTTCTTCCCTCATCCTGCCCAGCAACAGCTGCTTGGGTCTGCCTCTGCTCCTCCTCTAAGAACAGGCTTGTGTGTGCACCTTCCTGCTCTCCCCTTTCCCCGTGGAGCCATCCAGTGCCCTGATCCACCTGTGCATGCCCTCCTAGACCATCCCTTGGGCAGGCAGCTGGGAAACTCTTGCCCCCCATCACCTTCCTGCTGCCTCCAGGGCAGAGTGACCACGCTGATTCCCCGTTCTCAGTGCCAACAGGGCCATCAGCAATGCCAGGACACGGCAGGAAGCAGAGAAGCTCAGCAGACAGAGGAATCATGTGGGCCATGATTCCACAGGGCTGTGAGGGGGAACCTCATCCAGCCTGTCCAGCACATGCAGTAAAGAGCAGCGAGGAAGACTCGGCAGGAGAGCTCTCTGAAGTTAGGGGGGTTAGGGCCAGAAGAAAATGGAGCAACCCCTCAATGAGCAGAGACCTGCCCCAAACACACAAGACCAGAGGGTGGGGATAGCTCCCCTCAGAGCAGGGAGGAAGACTGCGCTAGCCCTGATCTCTGCCCCAAATTAAACAGCTTCTGCAGGTGAAACTGCCAAAGCCTTGTTCAGAGTCCTCAGAGCTCTGGCAGTGAGGTTTCCTCCAAGGCACTGCCATCAGTGCTGGGCTCAGTGGAGCACAGGGCCAAGCCAGCAGAGGTACTCTGAGGATCAGAGATGCCAATGTCTGAGCCCTCAGGGCCCAGCCAGTGTCACCAGGGGTGAGAAGATCGTACAACTGCTGAAGTGTATCACCAGCTTGGGGCTCCATTCATCCCCCTGACCTGCAGCCATTGATTCCAGCTGCTTTTTGGATTCTTTTTATTTCCCATCATGGGCAGACATCAGTTTCCATATTTAAACCAACACTAGTTAGTCCCCACTCAAAATACAGCCTGGGGAATCCTCCCAGCCCAGGGGAAGGGATTGTTCCCATCAGGAGACCTCTCCCTGCAAGCACCTGGTCTGAGCATAACCCCAAGAATGAGCTTGTGACAGAAAAAGGAAATTGTGTTTGATCGCTCTGGCAAGATGAGCTGCCTGCTCCCTGAGGGGAAAGGGGAGCACAGGATCCCTGCCAGTGCTGCAGGGTTTTGGAAGGGGGAGAGCAGCCAGACAGGCTCAGGGGCAGGAGCACAGCAGGCAGCTGTGTGTGGGGCTGTCCACATCCCTGCGTGGGCTGTGGCTGACACATGGAGAAGTGCGGGACCTGAGCACCCCGTCGCTACCCAGAGCTGCTCCAATATGCTCAAAAATAATCTCTGGAGCATCTGCAATTCTTTGCCAAGTGCTGAATCATCTTCCTGCAATGTTTGTATTAGGAATGCAGGAGTGGTAGATGCCTTTGCAGAGAGCCAGGGAGGCGGGGACAGGACTGGCACTCAGCAAGGAGCATATCAGCAGGAATGTGCTCTCTGTGCTACCTGCTCTGCTGGCCCTCCTAAGTGCCAGCACTTGGCAAACACCTGGGCACATCCCAGAGGGACACAGGCTGAGTCTGGACACATGGCAAGGCTGAGGGTTTAGTTTCATCACCATGAAATGAGTGACTGTCAACCCCAAAAGCAAGTCCACTCTGTCCTCATCCTCCGCTAGAGCTGCAGGGAGACCCAACCTCACTTGTGCAAAGCTCCTGGAATCCCAAATCCAATCCCCTGCCACGGTTTCCCATCAGCTGTATCAGCTCTTGGCCTGCTGTACCACTAATAATGAGAACCAGCTCATCAGCAATGCCTTGCCTTTAAAACAGAAAAACCCTCAGAGCCACAGAGAAACGGATGAGTAAAAGGGGTGTATTTATTTAGACTTTGACAGAAACTTTGATAAGAATCCTACACTGGGGGATTTGAAATCTTTGAGCATATCCTGGTTACACACAAGGACACAAGAACTCGTGTGTATTTAATAGATTTACTGAGATGTGGCAGATAGCAAAGGATTATCTGGGTTAGTCCGTGTGAGAGGCTGGAGGGAGCTGCGGAGAGAATTCACTGTTCACAGAGACCGGCTGTGTGGTGAGGGGAATGCAGTGGTGATAAACAGGAGTTCACAATCACCATGGAGGTCATCTGACCTGCTCCTGAGTGCCACCAAACTCACCATCATCTATAATCCTGCTGGAGAAAGCCCTATGTATACCAGACAGCTCAATAATAACAGCTTTACATGCTCAGAGACAAAAGAAACAACTTCAGGTCTGAAGTGCAATGTACTAAGCCAAGGTGATGATAGTATGACATTAAGGATCAACAGATGGGGCAGCTCCGCTCTAAGCAATGTCTCACTGGACCCTCTGAGATGGAAAAAAATGAAACGAACACAAGTTGGATAAAAGGAACGACCCCCTCACTTGTAATTGCCAAGGGTTTTTTCCAGTCATCCCACCCTGTTGTATTCCATTTTATGTAAATGGTATGCCCTGTCTCACCCCTCCGAAATGTATGGTATATTCTAAGCCTGTGGTCCTGCCCTGAACCATCCTGTATCTGTCATCCCATTGGCCCAATGTGATTCCGCGCCCACTTCAGTCTCCCTCTTAAGCTGTGCTATGACATCAGTCTCTCTCTTAGCCCTTGCTCTCTCTCAGCCTCTTCCCCTCCTCTTGCCCCTTCCCTCCCCTCGGCTCCCCCTCCTTCCCCCTTCCCCCCTTTTCCCTCAGTAACCATGCGGTTCCCAGGGTTGGGATCCCAAATAAACCTTCATCTCATCAGCACCCTCAGAAGCCGTGTGGAGTCTCCTTGCCTGCCCACTGCTGCTAGCCAACTCACAGCCTAGGGGGCCCTCCGGGGACATCCCGGGGTGCCCCACCTCAAAACGCACCACAACACCACCCATCTTCTACCCAGCACAGAGCCCTCCTTGTGACTCCTGCAGAAGTCCAGAATGGGAACTATCTACCTGCAGCTGTAGACTTGCCAGATCTGCCTCTACACGTCTCTACAGAGAACAGAGCATGGGTAGACACATGCTGAGAGGTGCCACCTCCGCAGCGTGAGCTTTGGGAAGAAGGTCTGGTGATGGCAGACCAGGGGAATGTGGGTGGAGAGCTGGGGTGAGCCGGCAGGGAACCTAGTCCAGGTGAAGGACAGCAAAGTGGAGGGACAAGGAGGGCTGGCAAGGGCTGGAGTTTAACTTTTCCCTACCAAAGTGGTGGCCAGAAAGCCAAGGTCATCAAGTAGGTGACTTAAGGCCTTGGCCTCCTTGGGCAGAGAAAGACAGATTCACATGTTAGGGAAAGACATCACACCTGTCAGAAGGTTCAGCACAGGCTGGAGAGGCACAGATTATCTCCCCAGGCAGCCTGAAACCCGAGGGAGGGCTCTGCTTACCTTATTTCAGCCAAGAGGAGGAGGGCAAACTCCATCTCCAGCAGGAAGCCTCCAGTGGGTAGAAAACCTGTGAGCTGAGACAATTTGCACAGCCCCAAGCTAGATCTAATCTATCCAGACAGACCCATTTGTTGGCAGCTCCTTTGTGCTGCTAGCGAGAATGTGCACACTAGACCCATCCTGGCCAGCCCTCCCCATCAGCAGAAGGTTCTGGGGCCAGTAGGAAAGCATCTGAGAGGAACAGAGAAGAGCTGTCCATATGCTGCAGGCCTCTAAGCATCCCTGATCCTTAGAGGATGAAGGAACACAGGCCAACAAACCCTGAGGTCCCTGGGAGCAAGACACAGACTGACTACTCCCATTAGAGGTGGAAAGGTCATCAGACTGCCCGCAATGCTGGGCATCTCCAGGGTGTCCAGGGCAAGGGAAATAAGGCCAGTCTAAGCATTTGCGCTCTGCACAGATCGGTCCTGACTCGTGCTGATGCTCTTCAGCGCTTGCCAGAGAGCAGAGATGGCAGTGAGCACCCGCTGTGCAAAGGCTGCCACCAGTTCACTTCCCAGCCATGCCAAGCAGCGTGAGCTCCTTCACTCTTGTACTCCTTGGCAGATTTCCCACCTCTTGGCTTCTGCTGGTAGTCGTTTCCTGCACAGTCTCCAGTTTGTCATTTACATGTCACATGCTGCTGTGGGTGAGCACCTGTAGGCAATTACATGTCATTGCAGCAACACAGAGCAGGGGCAGCAGAGAATGCCTTCTGACCTGCCAAAAGCAGCTCCTAAAGCCCACAAACATCGCTCAGGACTCTGCACACCTCTAGTTCTGACCAGCAGCCCTCAGGATGTGGTTACATGTCTGACCAGTTCCCTCCTGTCCTCACACAGCCAGCATTGCTTCTTCCCAGGCACATGGTCTGACATTTAGTGGTGCTGAGCTGCTCAGCTGTGCCCATGTGCTGGGCAATTCAGATCCT
Organism: Pyrgilauda ruficollis; assembly: GCF_017590135.1. Taxonomy (NCBI): domain Eukaryota; kingdom Metazoa; phylum Chordata; class Aves; order Passeriformes; family Passeridae; genus Pyrgilauda; species Pyrgilauda ruficollis. The sequence goes on from NW_024515320.1 coordinate 2,434,673, forward strand.
GCTGCTCCTTACTGCTCCTTCAGCCTCTGTCTCAGCAAGGGCTTTATGTTTCCTCTCAGGTCACAGAAACCAGTGCTATGGCCTGATCCATGGGTGTGTCCCAGCCCCACTCCCACTGCAGATGAGAGCTCTGTACCACAGCTCACCGAGCATCCATGTGTCTGCTATTACATGGACTTAGAACTACACTTATCGAGTTTGCTTAACATGATTAGAAGTTTGGGTAGATTTCCTACTTTGAGCGATCATAAATGGTGCAGGGAAAGAAAAGCAAGACCTTCTGCTCCCAATAAAAGGAATTACTGTGTTAACACAGGAAACCAGGAATTGTGGTGACTTACTGAAGGGAGCCCCATGCAGCTGATGGTACTGGGGGTTCAGGCACATAAATTGGAGAGGCAGCTGAGCACCCATCAGCCAGAAGGTCACTGAATCCATCTCCTGGGGACATGCCTCAGATCTCACTGTCTGCAGCAAACCACCAAAATTTGGGAAAGCCCCTCTGGCTGCTGAACCAGCTCATGTCTGTGTTGTGAAAGGGCACTCAGGTTTGCTGAGCTGGATGGAGGCCACTGGAGACATCACTTCCCTTTTCCAATGCTCATATTAACTGGGGACATGCTGGCAGTCTGCCAGATCAATAATAAAATTTGCCAAGACATCAGCATCAGCTGGTGCTGATGGGGCTTGTCCAAATCACGAAGGTTTTCAGACCACTGGTATCCATTCTTCTCCTGCTCTCCCTCACAAGAGGCTTCAAGGAACATCCAAACTGCCTCTGTGCTCCCACCACTGCCATCCCTCACTTCTGAGAAAGCAGCAGATCTTTGCACCTAATTACAGACATGCTGGATTTCAAAACAGTAAAACCTTGACCCCAAAACAAAGCCTAGAGCACCAAATTTGCATATACTGTGTTAAAATAACACCTGAGGGCTGTGAAATGACACTTTACACGGGAAATGTCAAGTGAGGGCTGCTCAGGGCCACTAGTGTACCCAGGGCACTCTGACTTCTTCCAAAGGATCCCACAGCAACAGGACAGACACCGGGTCACAAATGGGAGTTGTGCAGAAAACAGACATTTCCTAGTGGTCTGAAGCTTAGTCCTGCACCCTAAATACAGGGAGACTGCACTGGTTTTGGCTGGGGTAGAGTTAACTGCCCTCATAGTGGGGCTGCGTTTTGAATTTTTGCTGAACACAGGGTTGATAATATAGAGGTGTTTTTGTTATTGCTGAGTGGGGCTTACACAGGGCCAGGGCCTTCTCTGCTTTTCCTAAGGCCATGCTGCGGAAGAACTTGGGGTGCATGGGAGGCTGGGAGGAGGCACAGCCAGGACAGGTGACTCAAACTGATCAAAGGGGTATTTCAGACCACATGACATCATACTCACTATATAAAGCTGGAGGGAAGAAGGAGCTTGTCTTCCCAAGTTGCTGTTCCATGGGATGGGGTCCTGCTCTCCTGGAAGTGTTGAATACCTGCCTGCCCATGGGAAGCAGTGAATTAATTCTGTTTTTCTTTGCTTGTGTGTGTTTTTAGTTTGATTGCTTTTGGTTTCCCTATTGAACTGTCTTTATCTCAACCCATGAGTTCTCCAGCTTTTACCCTTCAAATTCTCTTTCCAATACCTCTGGTGGGGGAGTGAGGGAGTGGCTGCGAGGGGTTTGGGTGCTGGCTGGGGTTAAACCAGGACAGAGATGTATAAATCATAGAATCCCAGAATGGTTTGGGTTGGAAAGGACCTTAAAGCTCATCCAGTTCCACCCCCTGCCACAGGCAGGGACATTTTCCACCATCCCAGGTTGCTCCAAGCCCCATCCAACCTGGCCTTGGACACTTCCAGGGATGGGACAGCCACAGCTTCTCAGTGTAACTTGTGCCAGGGCCTCCCCACCCTCACAGGGAAGAATTCCTTCCTAATTTCCATTCTAAATATACCTTCTTTCAGCTTAAAGCCATTCCCCTTTGTCCTGTCACTCCACCATTACCTGATCTAACATCCTCCATGGGATGTCACTTCCCAGTTTGTTACAGGCACTCTGCCATTTCCCAAAATGCATCTGGCAGCTGCAACAGGAGACAGTGAAGGGCAGGATGGTCTCATGATCCAGCCTGACTTTACAACACCTTCTCTGCTTCCTTAGAGGATGGGACCAAGGTCAAGAGGGGCACAGGAACCCCCCAATAACTCAACGGATCACCCAGCACCCAGGACAAGACTTGAAAAAATCATGTTTTCAAAAATGAAGTATTTTTCTTTCTAGAGAATTGCTTCACATGAAACTCCACAGCTACATCTCTCCTTCTCCATATTTTATTTTTACAAAGGAAAAAAAAAAATCATAGCATAACAAGAAACCACCAGCAATCAATATCTCCAGTGTGGTACACAGCAGACCAGGATGTGTCCTGGGAAATTCATCTCCCTCCCAGGTAAAACATAGGTGTTACTAACGCTGCAGTTTGCTCTGCTGTGCATATCTCATCCATCAAGAAGGAACTGGAATGGGGGGATGTGAGTTATTATCTCCTCATAATAATATGGGAGATGCTCAATGGACTCTGTAAAGCTGCAGAGCTCTTGCTGGGTGTGTGCTACTGGCAGGACTCTGCTGAGGATGCATCCACACAGGATCTTGCTGGGCAGAAAGGCAGGATAGATGGCTCCAAACAGGACAGGTGAGCCTGAGCCGCTCCTGATGTAACACCTACAATGTCCTCTTTCAGCTGTGATAGCACTCCAGCAACAAGGCCCAAAGGGCACAGCCAACAGCCCTGTCTGAGCTGCCTCTGCCCTAGGACAGGACTAGAAATAAAGCAACTTCTCCTCAAGCCCTGCTGAACCTTCTTCCTCCCTCCGCAGTTTTCCAGGAACAAAGAGAGATCAGATTCACTGTAATGCTCCCCGCAGATATTCACTGTAGTGCTCCCTGCACACACATAAAGGCCAGGACACCTGTAAAGCACTGTCTGACAATCCATTTCCCATGCCAGAGCACTCCCACAGCTTGTGCAGGATTTCCACAACTCCCAGCCCCCACAAAGTCAGAAAATGGGGAACAGCTTCCAACTTCACCAGCCTGTGGGACAAAATCCACTGCTTTCCTCCCAACACAACTGTTCTGAAACCACCAAGACACAGTTGCTTGTTCTGTCATTATCCCCATTGCACGTGCAAAGTGCTATGCACAGTGCCCAGGCAGGCATGAGATGGGCTCCAGCAGCTCGTCCTCTGGCCCCTCTCCTCCTGGCCAGGTTTTTCACTTCTTCACCTCAGCAACAGGTGCATTTCACTGTCTCCACATGTGGCTAACACCCAGTTTCAGGTTCTTTAAGCAGTAATATTCAGGGTTTAGAGGTGGCCTGTTCAGGGCTTGGAGTTTTCCTTCAGCCTGGCAGTAGTTCAAGATTTCTGCACAGGTGGCAGCCCAGGAGCTGGGGAAGGCCTGGGGAAAGCTCAGAGGAGCTTCCACAAAGGTGCACCTGGGCACTAGAACTAATCCTCAAGGCCTTGAGCACCATCTCCTGGTCATTCATGGATTTAGTGGCAACTTAACCTCATCGCTTCCTCCATGTCACTATCCCTGCAAAGCTTGAGGGGACAAACCATACATGGGAGCCCTTTAAGACGTGCAACACTTCAGCAGGGTTACTCATACACTGCCACACATGCAAAATGCCATGAGCTCCCCCAGCCCCTCTCCTGAGAACTCTGCTGCTCTCTTCTTCCTTCCAAGTTTTAAAGGGAACAAACTCTCACACTGGCACAGCCACATTGGCACGCTCCTGTGCCACCATCTCTGCCTGGTGGCATTGAGCAGCTGGTGCAAGATGCTTCTGGAAAGCTCCAATCTGTCCCACTCCTGTGCTGCTGTGGCTCTGGGCAGCAGGATGCAACAGGCACTGCTCACAGCCCGTTCCCGGGCTCCGGGATCCAGCAGGATCACCACTCTGTGTGTAAATATCACAGTGGCAGGGTTCAACCTTTTGGCATCAGGAAAAGGAAGATAAATGCTACCAGTCCCCTCAGAGCCACAGGAACCCTGCATCTAATTGCACTTCCTAATGGATTCAGCAAGCCATTAATTATCAGATTATATTTTAGGAAACTGTAGATAAAAAGCTTTATGAAATTTAGTCTGAAAGGAACTGGTGTGCACAACGAAGCTGTTGCATTATGCCAAACTTTACAGCAGGTACTGAGTGCATTTTACAAGGCAGTGCCGCATGTGCCAGGGGAAGTCATGCACTCATAGCAGCTATCCCACGCTCCAACACCTTCAGTAGTGCCACACCATAAGGGACACTGGCACACAGGCACAGCTCCTTCCCTTTTTTCAGAATGTCCCTGCTGAATTAGAGGGTGGTGGCAGATCTCAGGGCTGTTTGCTCACAGAAAAGATGGATATGCCCAGACATGCCTGGGACCCTCCTTCCTAACAGACCCACAGCAAAAACACGGATAGGATCAGATCTGTGTGGCACAAGGTGCCATCCAAACAGTACTGAAGTAATTTAGCACAACTCCCAGGAAGTCTCTACTGGAGAAGAGAAGCCCAAAGGTCAGCTCTTCAGCTCTGTGCTGGAAGAGCTCTCCAGCTGCACAACGATACAGGTGAGAGCAGAAGGAACAAAGCAGCCCTTACACCTTGCAGAAGAAGACAGCTGTGAGCACATCACTGGTTCAGCCATAAAGAACTCCAACCTAAATTCTCAGGATAGCTCTTTTTGGTTTCCCATATCCATAAGCCCTAGCTCTCTGTTCACAGCAGTGGAGGAACACACCTGATTCCCATTTTTTCCTCTGCTGCTTTATTTCTCATGTGTTGGAGATGAGTGTTCTACCAGCGGCTGACTGCAGGGAGATTTCTCAGGCAGTGAATGTCTATGAACCTCCCCGGTCCGTGGTTATGCTGTACTTGCTGCATACCTGGGATTGCTTTCCCAAAGAAGCCCCAAATCTCCCAGGTGGAGCAGCACACTGAGCTCCTGAACAAGCCTAGGGGATACCAGGTGCCAGGCACAGGCAACCTCCCCTGTCCCTCACGTGATTTCTTCACACATCAGAGTGACTGTTATCAAACAAATTCTCCACAGTCACTGTCACCACCTCAGAGCCAGTTTGGCTCACTTGGGATTTGGGCAATGTCACAAGTTTGGCATCACTGAAAGAGATGATGTGCTCTGCTGCTCCTTGTTCCAATGTCTGAGTCACCTGTGTGGAAGGAAGATGACCAAGAGTCAGACATGTACAGCACCACTTTCCCCTGGGTCCCTTTGCTGCTCACACCTTTCCCAGCCTCAGCTCAGGTAATAACATTTAGCTTTACACTACAGCTTCTGCAACTACAACAGGCATGAGACTAATAGGAAACACCCAACCACACACACCAATGATGCAAAAGAAGACAGGAGAGTAATTTAAATATTTCTCTCCACAAATTGCTATAATTTAGCTCCACAAGCAATCGTAGACAGTAAACATTCTGTGATTATCTACTGAAGGAATGCTGTCCCAGGGAATCTTGCACACTGGACTCCCTCATCTAAGGAAATCTTCTTGACTGATGATTGAGATATTGAAGAGGATGAGGCTGGGTTCAAACCTAGCACTAGGCCTCCAACAAAACAGCTGCAGTGTCACGGGGCGTCACTGAGATGTTAATAACACCTGAGTAACAAGGCACCTCCACACACACTGCCAATCCTCCTCCTCAGCTCCTTAAAGTCATGACTGAGCAGCTTTCCCTCCAGCAAACCCACTTCATGCCAGCACAGAAATCCCAGAGTACTGTGGACTGGGGGTTTGCATCACAGACCCCGCCAAGAATGCGAAATCATGGAGCAGAAGGGGCAACAGGGTCCACAGGGTGGATTTGGGAAGAACAAGAGCGTGGGAGAGAAGGATGGGTGAATAATGCAGTGGCTGTGACACAGAGCCGTCCTTATCTGCACAATCTGGGCAGTGGTGGCTTGGGAGAAGGTCACCTTGGGATGCTCAGTGCTGAGGTGCCCCTCCAGCTTGCCCTGGGAGGGGAAGAGCTCACGATGAAGGCACTGTCTGTCGGTGCGCAGTGCTGGCTGGTGACGTGGCTCCGCAGGGCCCCGGGGAGCGGAAGGCCATGAAGCAGTACGAGCAGCACAGCGGTTGGGAACCTGTGGGAGAAGCACTGTCCCAGTCTGGCCTGGGACAACCAGAGCCAGCCCGAGAGCACAGGGAGCTGCAAGGCCAGGGCACACAGGGCTGAAATCCAGGAGGAACTGGCATGTGCTAGTGTCCCTTCTCCTGGATGTCAAACAGTTTATGGCTGCTTGGGTTCATTTTGGCTCCCTGCAGGACTGGCATTAAGAAGCCCAGCTGGTTTACCTGCAGCTGTGGCTGTCCCTGCTCACAGGAATCCCTTCTTCCTGTTCCCTCACACCATCCAGCACTGTTCCTTGCTGGCCTAGCTTGCATCTCCTGATCCAGCTATTCCAAAATCATTACCCAACTCAGCGGTTCTCCACTTTCAGAGTGAAATTTTTCTAGGTCTTCCTCATTCTCCAGGCTGCTGTTGGCTGCCCCCTCCAGAGTCTCCTGATTTATATTCTCTCCTGCTATCCCATGCTCTGCCGTGGGGACCCACCATTTGTCATAGCCTGGCCTGCCAGTTCACTCTGCTCTTACAGCTTGCAAACTTGCCAAAGCAGGGAACTGGATGATTTTTGAAGTCCCTTCCAATCCAAACCATTCTACAATTCTATGATTCAAAGGGTCCTTGACATGGTGTCCCCAAGCCCAGGTTTGTCTCTCATCTTTCTAGTGCTACACTCCCTTTTTCTTCAGTCTCCCACTAGCTATGTAGACAAACCCAGTGCTTGGGGTTCCACCCATCATCTCCTCATGCTGTTGTGTCCACACTTACACTTTGCTCTCTTCTCTACTGTAACAATCAAACCCATAACTTTCCATGATTCCAGTAGGTCCAAAAGCTTAACATGTCCCAGCCTCACCAAAGCCAATGTTTTTCCAGTTCATCCTCACTTTCTGTTTCTTCACACTTTTTCCTTACCATTTCCCTCTTCACCCTCCTGTTTACATTTCAGATGTCACTAAGAGGAACCATCACTGCTCAAAAGGTAACCTGAACAGCAGCAAAGGTGACAGACCTGAGTGCCTGCACTTCACGTGAACCTGCAGGAGAGCCAGTGTGGGGACCAGCTCCATGCAAGACTCACACTCACGGAACTTCACATCTGCAAACAAAGCCAAGAACACAAAAACATGCTCTCAGGGTCTTTTACAAGAGACCTTTTTGACCACAGCTCTCTAGTATTTCATCACCACCACACCTGCACATAGGCATGAGGAGCATTCTCAGAGGAGCAGCCAGGAGCAAGCAAGCTGCAAGATGCTGAGATGAGCCAGAAGAGACTACTACAGTTCACAAGAATCTACTGTGACTTGCAGGAAAACGGGATGTGCTGCCTTGTGCTATCAGAGTTATTACTGCATCAGTCTCTTCTCCCACATAACAAGTGATAGGACAAGAGGAAATGGCCACAAGTAGCACCAGGGGAGGATTAGGCTCTGTGCTCTTCCATATTTTCATAAATGACTTGGAGATAGGACTGAAAGGAATATGAAGCAAGTTCACAGAAGATACAAAACTGGGAGGAACTGTTGTCTCCCTCAAAGGCAGGGAGGCCCTGCAGAGAGACCTCGACTAAACAGAGGACTCATCACCAACCATGTGAAGTTCAACAAGAGAAAGTGCCGGATTCTTCACCAAGGATGGGGCAACCCTGGATGTGTGGGTGGACTAGGCAACAAGAGGCTGGAGAGCAGCTGCAGGAAGGGACCTGGGGTCCTGGCCAGCTGGATCTGAGTCAGCAGTGCCCTGGCAGCCAGGAAGGCCACCCGTGTCCTGGGGGACATCAGGGACAGCATCGCCAGCCAGGCAAGGGAGGGGATTGTCCCGCTGTGCTCTGCAGTGGGGCAGCCTCACCTCGAGTCCTGGAGCAGATCTGGGCACCACAAAGTAAGAAAGATATTAAACTATCAGAGTGTGTCCAAAGGAGGGCCATGGCAATGGTGGAGGGCCTTGAACAGAAGCTGTGTAAGGAGCTGCTGAGGGCACTTTGTCTGCTCAGCCTGGAGGAGACTGAGGTCAGACTTCATCACATCTACCACTTCCTCATGAGTGGAAGAGGAGGGGCAGACACTGATCTCTTCTCTGTGGTGACCAGTGACAGGACTTAAGCAAATGGCCTGAAGTTGCGTCAGGGGAGATTTAGGTGGATATCAGGAAAAAAGGCTTTTCATCCAGAGAGTAGTTGGGCACTGGAACTCCCCAGAGAAGTGGTTCTAGCACCACACCTGACAGTGATCAAGAAGCATTTGGAAAATACCCTTGGACACATAGTGTGACTCTTGGAGATGGTGCTGTGCAGGGCTAGGAAATTGGACTCAATGATCCTTGTGGGTCCCTTCCAGCTCAGCATATTCTGTGATCAGGGAAAATTTCTTAATGGAAAACATGGTCTGGCATTGGAACAAACCGCCCAGGGCAATGGTGGAGTCACCATCCCTGGAAGCATTCAAAAATGTGTGGATTTGGCACTTGGGGACAGGGTTTGCTGGTGAATGTGGCAGTGTTGGGTTAATGGTTGGACTAGATTGTGGAGAGCTTTTTCAGCCTAAATGATTCTGTGATTCTCTCTCTCCAAGCAGTCATTATATTACTTACAGTGGGTTCTTACCTGTGTGCTCTGCCTTGACGTGCTTTTGGTGAGCAGTGCTGGTGAAGGTTTTGTCACAGCAGCTGCACTGCAGGGAGGAGAACTTGGAGGACTAGTTATTCAGGGTAGTGGGTCCTGTAGTGATAACAGCCCTGACAATTGCTGCAATGACAAGGATCAAATCATGGTTACCATCCAAAGCTGTTGGTTTTAAACCGAAAGAGAGCAGGCTTAGATGGGATATGGGGAAGGAATTCTTCCCTGTGAGGGTGGGGAGGTTCTGGCACAGGTTGCCCAGAGAACCTGTGACTGCCCCATCCCTGGAAGCGTCCAAGACCAGGCTGGATGGGGCTTGGAGCAACCTGGGCTAGTGGACAGTGTCCCTGCCCATGGCAGGGAGTGGAAAAAGATGAGCTTTAAGGTTCTTTTCAACCCAATCCACTCTGACATTCTATGATTCTGTTGCAGGGACAGAATGACAGCCAGAAACCATGTGGAAAGCAACAGAATGGGAGTTATGATCAGCAGATACAAGACCTGCTTGTCCTCCCACTGGACAAGCACTAACACCTCACTCTGTTTCTCCATTGTCCCTGATGAGCTGAATGCAGCTGAATCCCTGATCCTTGTATCATTCACTGCAGGTCTCCTTTCGGTGTGAATTCTTGCTCCCTTGCAGCAATGTGGAGGTCTGCTACAACATCGTGAGCTGCCCCAGGACAGGCAAAGAGATTGGCTCCTCACACGCAACCTGCTAAAACAGCCAGGAACTGGAACAGCTTGGTTATTTTGGAGACTTTCAAATTTGTCAATAGCCCTACTTTTCCTTGATGAGCTATGTGGAAAACCAATTAGGGAAGAACTAATCAGAAAGTGGTTGTGCTCAGTGGGGCAGGAAAAATGAGCAGAGCTGTTTCTCACACATGGGGCACATGTTTCTCACACGTTTCTCTCACACAGAGCTGAAGGGAGGAAGAGGACAAGATTTCAGACTATTACTTTACTATATTGTCCAAACTTCCGTCTAAACACCCCTGCTCCCAGCAACCCTACCTGAGGCATGAGCAAACTCTCTGCCAGATGTCACATGCCATGGGGAGCCTCTTCTTTTTCTTCTTGGCCATCCCCACCATCCCGTGGACATCCAGCTGATGCTTCTCCAGCTCATTCTTTGTCGATTTGACCTCGCTACACTCTTTAGCTGGATCTGCTTTCCTCTGGCGGCCTGAGAGCATTTCATGTGCACCTTCAGGCGGCAGTAGAAGTGAAAGACTTTATCACAGGCTTTGCAACAGGCTTTGCAGACAAAACTCTTCTTGGAAGAAGCTTTGTCCTGGGATTCCTTTGCTTCTTTGGCACTAGCACCTTCTGCCTTGCCCTCATCTTTGTCCAGAACTTCAAACTGGGATTCACTGTTCACCTTCCACCTCCTGATCCCAGGTTTCTGCCTTCTTCCCTCGATCAAGAGACCTATGCAATTACTGTTTTGGAGGTGACTGGGCACCTGCCCCTAAGTCTCCCATCTCTTGAATGCTCCTACATAGTTTTCCCTGCTCAGACACAGCAGACACACATCAGACATGTCATCCCATCACAGTGGTGACACACAGCTCTGCCCAGAAGTGATTCTGGCCATGCATGGTTAGAAACATAAAGACTGATCCTTGAATTTCTCCACCACACATGCAAGGGTCTGCATGAGACGCCAAGAGCCAGGGCCAGATTTTCGTAAAAGCTTGTTTCTCAAACTCTTGCTTCCCAGCATTTGCCTCCTGCTCAGACACATGAAGTTACAGCCATGTTTGCCTGAGTCTCAGGTATGATACTGTCAAAATCTGCCACTAAGAGTGGATATCCAGCCCTTAATTACAAGAACTCTCAGCAACACTTCACAAACACAATCCCTTTGAAAAGGAACAGATAATCTTGCTACAACCCTTTTGAGTCCTCTGCTCAGGGCCCTGAGGTATTTTAAGCCACTCATTATGCTCATTTCTTAGAAAGCACAAATGCCTTCCCAAGTCCCTCTAACACCATCACCTCAAAAAGCACAAGCTGGAAAATTCACCCAGGATCCCAATCTACTGAAAAGACCCACAGGAAATGTATGTATGGGAGAAATCAAAATACAAACAGATACACTTGTCTTCTTTACTATAATGAGAACCCTGAACTGTGTGGCTGTGGTAATTGGCACAGACCTCTCCTTTTGCTACTGTACGGGAAAACTCAGCCTGTGCTTGAAAAACTTCATCTCTGCCTTCCTCACTATGGGAAGAGCTCAGCATAGTGTTCCCTTGCACAGCACCACTGCCCCAGATTTCCAACCAGCTGAAGACCAGACAACATATTTCAATGGACCTGGAAATCTTAAGACACCAAGTGGTGATCCATAATTTGCAAACACATCAAGGGAGAACAGTAGATTGGAAAACTGGTTTCCAGTCTGTCCTGTTCTGTCAAAGTCACTTTGACTTGTGACATCTAAGATTTCTTTCCACATCCCTTCAACCAACCCTGTCAGTTTTTCTGACCTAAGTGAAGAATTATTTTTCAATCTACCAGTGAGATACTAACTGTCTTTTTTTAAAAACAAGACCATGGGGAGGAAAAGCCTTTTTCATAGAGCTCTTGACACATTTCTGATATCTGAGAGTAAGACCAATCTTGACAAACATGATCTTCTAAATGATTGCAGAGAGCTCTGGAAAGCAGATGGCTAGGGAGGAGGTTATAGAGTTGGCTGAAAGAGCCAAACCCTGCCCTTGCATGCACCAGCTGCCAAGAGTGACAGTGCTCTGACTACAGCAGGGTTCAAACAAGAAGCCAAGAGATTCCATGTTGTACCTCCACCAAAGAAACCAATCCTTTACTTGCAGTGCTGAGCATGGTTGGAGATGGATGCAGTTTCTTCTGCAGGGATGCTCTGTGCCTTCCAAGGGCTTTGGTTCACCTAACTTTACCAGATTTTTTTTCAGGTTTTTTTGCAATAGAGAATCAAAAACTGTTGTTTTCCTGTGGATGTGCAAACGGAATGTATCTCCACGCAGCACATACATTCTCAGAAATGTAAGGTCTCCTCAGTTTTAACAGGAAGCTCGCACCTCCCTGACATGAGGCCTGCCATTATCACTCATATCTCATGCCAAAAGCCACAAGGTCCATAAAGTCACCTGCAATGTGTGGGCCTGGTAAGCAGTGATGTCAGAGCTGAGTAGACTGGCCTCGAAATTAAGATATGGAAATTCAGTGCAAAGATCTGTAGGATGCCAGAAAGAAGCTGGTATCTGGCAATCCTCCTCTGGACACGTCATCTAGAATAGATGTTTTTGCCAAGTAAATAACATTTTCCAGGGCTTTTGTTTTTGATGATGCTTCTTGCTTGATTTTATCTCAACCTTGGCTTGAAGCCCTGAAAAGCCACTCAGTGGCAGCAGTCTGCTCTCTTTGATACTGCTGCCAGAGAGGCAGCAGCTGCCAGAGCAGTCACATTGACTCCCCAGGCCCCTCTGCTACACATGCCGAGGTGTCCAGGAGTTCACTCGGGCTGTGCATTCACAGACACATGAATTGTTGGCTCATCTGCTCCAGAGTCATGAGGGCATCAGCCCTGGCCCACCCCATGGACACAGAGTCAGGGGGAGTGGGACAAGTGTCTGCAGCATCAGAAGGTGACAGAATCAATGGCAGATAAGAAAGAATCACCCTTTCACTAGAAATCAAAGCCATGACCAGGTGAAAATGCCAGCTGGATTGGTGGCAGCTCTTGGTATGGCTAGAAGAGAGGATGTAGATCTGAACTGGGAATGAATATTGGATTTGCAGCATAGCACCTCTTTCAGGAGACCACTGAGGCAAGGAATGGGAGTGGAGCATGTGCTGTCATCCTCCAAGCCCTACAACTACAGCAGTCATCATGTGTTGAATATAGGTAAAACCTTATAAAATAAGGGCTTTGTTACCCTTGTAAAATCATGGCTCAGACCTGCTACTTTGGCTAAGCACAAGGGGACTATGGGAAAGTGACTCAGCTGAATTGGAGGTAGAAAAACAATTTATATAACCATTATATGCTCACATTGTGGCTTATGGTGGTTGGTTGAATTATATTTGTTATACTTTAATGGAACATAACTGATAATGTCCTAACTGCTTTAAAAGGCCTGGTTTTAGCAATGAAGCAGCTCTCCTTTGCACCTGCTGCGGACTCTGCATCATGTTGCTTTGTACAATTGAGATCCTTGGTTTCTTCTACCTGTGCCCTGCTCCCAGTCACCCACTCCCACCTTCCATCCAGCAGCATTTCCTCACTGCTAGAGACCACAGGCAGGCCAACAAGCCCAGGGTTCAGAGGGTGGCCTGCCCCCAGCACATGGGAGAGAGGCTTTGCCTGTCCCTTCCACACATGAAACGATGGCAAGTGTCAAAGCCATGAGGCTTGTGCTCATTCAAAAAGACCGATGGCCTTGACCCAAATTTGCATATAAAGTAATCAAACCTTCTATCCCTAAAAAACCCAACACATTAACAGCAAACTGCTTTTTGCTCTAACTCCCCAGCAATCGGATGGCATTTCTACACCTCATGTCAGCTAAGCAGCTCTGGCACCATGAGAAAATAGGAATGGATTGGGCCTGTACTTGGCTAAAAACCCCACTGTGCCCATCCTAGAGGACTCTGCAGTCCAAATAATCTGGATATGCTGAGAAACAGATGAAAATATATATAAGCAAACAGAATAAGCAAGTCACATTTGCATCCTTTCTGGGAGAACACACACCTGCAATTACCTTCCTGACCCTCTGGTATCCTTGTATGCTTGTCATTAAAGCACCAAATTCAGTTAAGCATTTTTCCTTCAAATAATGGATGCAAAGTTACAACTGGGCTCAGCTGGAAAGCCTCCCACAGCTCAGGGCAGGACTCACATGTGGTTATTGCTCTGCATTTGTTCTGGAGTTAACAAATTGCTATCTGCATGTGTATCGTCCACAACTTTGCCAAACTAGTATAGCATGTAACACTGTCCTTCTGCTGTCAGACCCTCACAGGGAGGTATTTATCTGTAAAGTGCATACAGAGCAAGACCAAATTGAAGCATTCTAAGAAAATTAACTCAGAAAATAGTCTGGGACTACAAACTGCATTGTCATGGTCATCTTTGCACTAGAAGAGTGTGCTCTGCCATGACCTTTCCTCTGCACATCTAATCTGAATCTGCCTTCTGTCAGCTTAAGGCCATTTTGGCCTGGTCTTGTCACTGCTTACCCTTACAAAAAGTCCCTCTCCAGCCTTCCTGTAGGCCCTCCTTTTTATAAAATACCCAATAAAATATCCGGCACACTCTCACTTCAGCAAGGGGGCACTTCCAAATTTGGATGGCTTCCCCAACTTAAGCAATGACCCTTGATCTCAGGGCACATTGGGACCTGTCCACCCTTTGAGCCTCAAACCATGCCCACTATGAGAACATCCCGTCATGCCTCTTTCACTGCTTCCCTGAGCCCTGCCTACCCCAGAGCCAAGCCCTTCAGGTCCTCTCTTTGCTGGATGGCTTGCAGATCAGCTTGTGATGCCACAGGATGATCTCAATGGCTGTGTTCTCACTGATAGCCACTGAAGGTGAAAATAAAAAGCAAAGGTATTAAGAACACAAACCCAAGAGGAACCTGAAGCTGAGCTGTTAGCAGAAGTGACTTCTTCATGGCACAGAAAACTACCACATTCAAGCTCTGGTTGTACTAAGTGCAGCACTGACAGCCAGCATGAGGTACTTGCAGACCTTCCTTCTCACTGTTTGTCCAACTTCGGGCAAGAAGATCAGGTTTTCCAAAGTATGTTGCTGAAAGAGACAGTGACAACTTCAAAAGGCAAGGCATGGTTCTCCCAAGACTCAGGATTTCTTCTCTCCATGGTTATAGAGATTCCAACTTCTGCAGAGAACAGGCACTCCTAGGCACAATTTGCCTCATCTAAGGACAGACACATGATAATTGGCTGGATGCACGGGCGATCAGAGGCGCTGGTTTTTCCAGTCAGAACACAGAGGGGAGAGGAGAGTTCAGATGGAGGCACCTGGCTGCAGGTGAACCCCAGCTCTGTGCTCACAGGGCCAGCACACAAAGTCAGGCTCTGCTGCAGAGACCACCAAACTGACTACTCCTCACACTTGTGTGAGAGTTTGACAACAATTCAGAGGTATAAGCACAGTTTAGGTTTTAAAGCAGGAAAACTGAAAGCCAAGGCTATAGGGAGGACAGGATGGTGGCTGCACAGAGACCTCTGATCAGCCCTGGGCTCTCAGACTGATGTGCCTCCAGCTGACTGTTACCACAGAATGGTGGCCAGCTCTCAAAGGTTTGCTCATTATAAAACCTGCACACACAGAGCCACAAGCAAAGCATCTGTGTTTTCCAAAGTGCTTTTCCAGCTATAACTGGAAAAGTTATAGCTGGAAAACACCAAGGACATGGGTGTTGAGAGCCACTGTAAGAAAAGAGGTTACTGGCCAGGGAGGGATGAGGAGTTAGAAAGCAGCTGCTGCCAGCAGCAGGAGAAACTCAGGGAAAGAGTAGGAGGACACTTGTGAGGAAGAAAACTTCTGAGCTGGGTTGTTTCTAGATATACTTCATGAACAGTTTCAGGGATGCAGATTCCTGCACAGCCATCAGCAGCTGCCAAACAGCAGAGACAGACAAGGACTGCTGCTCCAACACTGCCAACACAAGGCAGGTGAAACCACCACCTGCTACTCACAACCTGCTCCATCACCTTGGAGAGACCCTTAGGGAGGCACTAACAGGGACCCCATCCACCTGCTTCCTGCATCACACTCAGACACAGAATCCCCGAGAACTACAGAATATTCTGACTTGAAAGGAACAAGGGCGTAACCGAGGCTCACCCAGACCCAGCCTGCCCTTGCTCCCACCTGCTGCAGACCTGGCTCACAGTGCAACTGAAGTGGTGACCACTTAGAACCCAAACACATCAGGCATTCCCTCAGCTTGCCGTGAACAAGCATCTCTCCTCAGAGCCCAAATCAGCCACTCTTAGTTGCTAATCTTCAGCTTCATATACATTACCCTGCCTCACTCCCACTACAGAATACTAAGGAATCATTAAACCAAGTCCTGCTGGAGGACTGCCCCAAACCCAGAATGGCAGGTAGTAAATCAAGTCCTTAGGAATTCCAGTATTTCCCCCCAGATGGGGATGAAAACTCTGTATCTGCTTGCATAAGTGCAGCAGTCTGTTCATCTCTCTCTCTGCTCCATGCAGCAGAGATACCCTGCAGCAGCACCTCAGCGTCTGTCAGGAGCTCCACAAAGCTCTCTCGGTATTGTCACAACACTTTGGCCCTATAATCCTCTGGGCTCCATTTGCCTGAATTCAGTGAATGGAAAAACAAACAGCTCAGCTTCCAGCACCTTCCCAAAGGGCTTCAAAAGTAGGGGAGCCAGGAAAGGTCCAGGCACCCAGTCCTCCCTAGGTCACTAATGCTCAGGGCCATATGCTCAGCACACCCAGATTCACCTTCAAGCAGAGGACGAACATGACAAATCAGAACTTCTCCAATGCAGAGACAATACAGAATATCTTCTACCCCCAAATGCAAACAGAAATGCATCTTTGGAACCCAAATGTCTCCTGAGTATCAGTCCCAGTCTGAGCCCAGAGGAAGAAAGTCTCAGTGCTCAGCAGATGAACATGTGGCCTTGTCTGTGAAGGCAGCACCGCCAACACCTCAAGATGTTTACCAGCCTCTTCTGATAGCCTGGAATCACAAAAACTGACTCTTAACCAGACTTTCATTGTAGGAGGTCTGTAAGTCAGTGTTTGATCCACTCCACCAAGAAGGAGCTTGGAAATGCCCTGGCTCATGTCCCTCTCATGCTCTTGTATGACTACCAAACACACCAACATTTTACACTCAGGTGGTCCAAGGTAATCAAGAACTCAGTTGCCCTTTGTTAAAATGTTAAAGGCACACAAACCAGACTTACGATTGCAGAGCAGCTGTAGCACTTTCTTCTCCCTCTTACACAAAAAAAAAAAAAAAAAAAAAAAAAAGAAAAAAAAAAAAGCAACTTTAACCTCATTCCTTTCTCCTATCTAATTCTAAGCTGGATCTGCTGAGTTTGCCTTGATGAATCAGAAAAGTGATGACTCCAGAGTAAAACCCCATCCCTTTAAAGACACCCCAGCATCAGGACATGATAGACTAAGTCAGGAAGAGTTTTATTCAGGATAATGAAGAGACTTGGGCAAAATCTACTGTGTCTCAAAAGTAATCTAGGATTGTACTTGTCACTTGATAAATAAAACTGGAAATTGGCAAATATATTAATCTGAAAAGGATTTTTTTACCATTGCAGTTACTAAGTTGAAGAAGATGCACAGTTATACTTCAGTGGGAGAAACCAAACCCAAAACCTGTAGTTCATCCCAGACATTCATGCATGATTTTTGTGCTTGTGTCTTTTAATCATTCTGGTTTGGTATCAGCCAGAACAATCCATCATTCCCACAGCACTACCTGGGAGAAAAGCAGGAAGCACAGCTTGGGAAAAAAAGGTAAAGTCTCTGGGACCCAGAGAATACAGTGCCATGTAAGAAGAGAAAACTCTCCGGGATGAGAAGGAAGCAATAGCAGGCTGGGGGGATATTCAGTGGAAGAGTCTGAGCTACTATGAACAGCTCCCTGAAAAAAGGCTTCTTGGAGACATCAATCTGATCCCCAGCAAAGCCAAGGGAAATTCACAGATGAAATATTTTCCTTCTTCTCCCATTGGAATGTTTCTGATTTTATGACACAAAAGTGAGTTGTTATGAATACACTCACTGCTCTGCCACCATGCCAAGGTGATCTCAAGAACCAGCACATGCCATGTGCCACAGTGCAGGACCTCCTGCTCCCTATTAGCTGGACAGCATGGGACACCAAAGGTGCCACCAGTTAATTCATCAGTTGCCAGCAGACTCAAATCATCCTCTCTCTCTTCATTTTCATCATAAGAAATATCTGTGCTTCTGTTTGTTCAAGCTGCAATTTGAGGAAATTCAGTTCTGTGTAATTAAGTAATGCTCCTCCTTGGAATGGGTATTACCACGAGATAATTAACCATGCTGGGAATCTGGTGTTTTGAGAAAGCAATCATGCTTAACAAATGACAAAGCCAAGTGCCTGTTGGGAATATTTGCTACAGAGGAAATTATCAGCATTATGAGTGCAGTTTTGCTTTCTATTAAATCCTCATTTACATTTCACTGCATGTTAATTTAGTTTTAAATTTTATATGACTTCTGGGTCTCTTGATCTGAATTGTTCAGGGTGTGCCTAAACCCACCTAAACTTGGAAGGTTGTCCCACCAGGCAAAAGATGGGGGCTCCTGAGTCCCTGAGCCATCACAGGCAGGCAGCAAATAATAAAATCCCACCAAAATGAGTAAGAGGAGTCATCCAACAGAATGATGTGTAATGGGGACGCTAAGTGTAGGATTCCCATCAGCACACTCTGCTCCACACAGGAGACCATGAGTCAGTGACCAACACAAGCAGAAATGCTACCTGGATCGAGGAAAGAAGCACAGGCCAAATAAATTTTCAACCCCATCTTCCTCAATCACAAGGAATTCCAAGTAAGACACTGTATTTAACGTCAAGACATCTCCAGCTTAAGGGAAGTTTTAGGTATTTGTTTTCAAAGGCAGTCACTACCATACAGTAAAGTCACCAGTGGAAGTTTAGTTTACTCCTACCTTTACCATCAGAGACGTTTGCTCTTGCCACCAAGTTGTCTGGCAGAAGCTGGAGTCCAGGGAAGGATGCTTTCACAGCCTCCAGAAGATTCCACTTCCAGGGTTTTCTCTTCATCCACCTTCCTGATCAGATTGTCCATGGCTTCCCTCTGAGAGCTGCCTTCACAGCCATCCAAAGCTACCTGTAATAAAGAAACAGCCACAAAACACATGACAGCCTCCTACGAACTCTTGGATCTGAACAGAGATAGAAAAACAGCAACAGTACCACAATACTGCACTGGATCCCTACCCACTGGTTACACAATTTAACTGGAAGGGGTTGTAGGGTGGCAGTTACAGAACACCCAAACATGGCCAAGGCGTAACAGACGTGACACCTTGAAAACAAACCTGGTGGGTTCTTCCACCAAGTCTAGCTCTTGGAAGTGGCTGACAAGCAAAAACTACTTTAAAAAAAACCCAAAAGTAAACTTAAAGAGAGTGTTCAAAACAACATTTCAAGTAATATTTTTAGCGAATACTTTTTAACTGTCAGTCTTGTTTCACTTGTCTCTGCAATTTTTCTGCTTGCCATCAAAAAATTGATGGCCAGAAGAAAATACTCGTATTATTTAAATAAGCACCTATTAACTGAATTATTATTTCTGTGACAAGGCCACGTGAAACATTTCTTATGTGAGATGCAACCGCAGTAGTTTGGAAAAGCTCTACGATGGCAGTAAAATAACTAGAAGGCTCCTACAAGGGAGAGGCACTTGTCAAATACAGGCTGACCTCCTTTCCACCAGCACTGTGCTCCTGAGCAGAACCTCTGCAGGACACCAGCCCAGTTCCTGGATGTCAATAAGCACTACAGAGTCCTATCAATAAAATGATTAATATCTGTCCTAAAACTAGTTACATTTTTGCTCCCTTTCCCCTGGTTGGTAAGCTATTCCACAGCCTCATTCCCCTGCTGATTTTTCTAATTTTCGGCTGAAATTTATTCATGGCCAGTGTATGTCTGTTCATGTGCCAATATTATCTTTTAGCTTTAAAAGCCTTTTAAACTCTCTGAGGTGTTTACCCTACCCTTCCTCTTTGATTTCATTATAAGAGCATGATCATATTCCCTCTCAGTCTTCATTCCCCTTGTCTTAAGGCAACTCCTCTTATGAAACAGCTTCTACACCCCCCTGGACTTCCCACTGCAGATCTGTCAAGTTCCAGTATGAATTCACCTTTATTGAACCGGACTGGAATAGAAGTTTTCGATGAGGTCTTTACTCTTAGTTCTTATTACTGCACCCAACGCACACCCTTCACATCATACCGCCACATCAGTCAGTTCTCACTACTCAGCTCTCCAGCCATGGAACTGGAGAACTGGATTAATGGAATATAGAATCCTAGAATCATTTAGGCTGGAAAAGCCCTCTAGGATCATCAAGATCAGCCATCAACTAGCACCACCACCATGTTCACCACTAACCCATGTCCTCAAGTTACCACATCCACATATCTTTTAAACCTCTCCATGGATGGTGACTCCACTATCCCTGCCTTGGGCAGCCTATGCCAGTCTTTGATAACCTTCACAGTGAAGAAAATTTTCCTAATATCCAATAAACCTCTCCTGGCACAACTTGAGGCTATTTCATCTTATCCTGTTACTTGTTACATGGGAGAAGAAACCAACTCCCACCTGGCTTGGACCTCCTTTCAGGGAGTTACAGAGAGTGAGAAGGTCCCTCCGGAGCCTCCTTTTCTCCAGGCTGAGCTGCCCCAACTCCTTCAGCCACTCCTTGTGTTCCTTCTCTGGACACTTCAGCTCTTGAGTGACTTTTTTGTTATGAGGGGCCCAAAACTGAACACAGTTCATTCTTGTCTCTCTTGCAAATCCTCCTCTATGTAGGCAAAAGATTTTGATTGTGCTCATCATCAAGATTTGCTAAACATGCCTTGGTATTTTTGTGTCCATAAGATCAGTGTTAATATTAAGTATCAAGAATCCCACTAATGACCTTGCTACAAGTTGTGAGTCCTGCCTTCAGCACAACCTGCAGATGTTTACCAAAGAAATGCATCCTTTTTAGCATCACTGTTTCTCCTAGTTTAACAATTTCCGTACATGAAACTGAAATGCTTTGCTCTAGATCTAGACCAAGGCAGGAAAGAAAACCCCATTTTTACCTCATCAAATAAAGAACCCAGGTCAAGCAGAAGCAATTTAGTGAACACCTGAGAGGGACCAATCTGATTTTTATTTATGCCTCAACATATGTTATGTTCTTATAGAGGCTGTACATGCGCTTGCAACCCTGTCCCCAGGAAGGCTTCGCCTGGCAGCCAGTCAAGGTCGGACTGTCAGTGACACCGCCCCCGCCACTTCGCCAGCGGGGCAAATGCCGGGAAGGGTGTCGGTGAAGGATGCTCAGGAAATGAGACTGTGGGAGGAACGGCAACACAACAGGACCCATTTTCTTTGGGTATCTTGGAGGGAGCGGGGGTTTGCCTGTAGGGTCCGCTCAGCCCTTCTCCCTCCTTCTCGCCTTTTCCTCCCTGTGGTCCTGCTTCCCTGCTTCACCGTTCCCGAAAAACCAGGGCTTGTCATCGCGACGGCCTCGTGCTCTGCTGCCTCCCCAGTGAAGCAGGAGCTGCTGCAGCCAGCTGGCGCTCATGCCTCCCGGGCCCAGCCTGCCCGCAGCCGCGCCCGCAGCCGCCTCCCGCAGCACCGGTCCGCTTGCCGCTGTGTTTCGTGCGCTGCCGCCGCAGCACAGCCCGGCACTGCGGTGAGCGGCCTGTCGCCGCCGCCTCACCCAGCCGCAGCCATCGCCCACGGCCGCCGCGCCCCGACCCTGAAAACCCGTGGCTGCTCCAGGGGGGTGCCCGTGGCCACGGCAGCCCCTTCTCCCCGACGGAAGGAACAAGCAGTCTGCTGCTGCTGCTCGAAATTCATGCCCAGCCCACCACAGGAGCTACGGAGACGCAACGCGGTTCACAGCACACACGCTCTGCCTGCTAAGCTGATGCCGACAGACCACCTGGCTTCTTGTGGTAACGCTGTCCCTGTCTTCTGTTTCTTTCTCCTTCTTTCTTATCCTCTCTCTGCTCCTTTTCCTATCCGCCTTACTAGGAACACTTAACCTTTTTTATCAATAAACAATTCTTCGATATACTGCTGCATTTGTATTTTATTTTTGTCCAAGAAATCTATCAGAAGAATCCTCCCCCTTTTATAGCAGAACAGGATGACACCCTTTACTGCATTTGCTCCCTTTTTTTTTCTTTTTTTTTTCCTTACAAGTTTGACCTGTATGTGCTCTCCTGCCTGTCCCAAAGAGATCAGATCACTGCCTTTCTCTCCAAAATGTCTGGTCCTGCTCATCAACTGTCGGGACCACTCTTAGCTTGGAGAATAATAAGTAAGCAGCCTTCTGTCACTTGCATGACACGGGTGTCAGTTCTTCTCATCTGTTCACAGAATCACAAAATAGTTATGGTTGGAAGCGACCTCTGGAGATCATATAGTACAACCCCCCTGCCATGGCAGGATCACCCAAAGCAGGTGACACAGGAACTCATCCAGGGGGATTTGGATTGTCTCCAGAGAGAGACTCCACACCCTCCCTGGGCAGCCTGTTACAGTTGTCTGCCATTCTCAATGAAAAGAAGTTCTTCCTCATGTTGAGGTGGAGCTTCTTATGTTTTATTTTATGGCCATTGCTTCTTGTTCTGCCACTGGGCACCGCTGAACAATCTGGCACCATCCTCCTGGCAACCTCCCTTTGAGATATTTGTATGCATTAATGATCCATTCTCCGTCTTCTACAGACTATCCAGGTCTCTCCTAAAAAGAGAAATGTTGCAGGCCACTCATCACCTTTGTAGCTTCTGCTGGACCCCCTCCAGTAGCCCCTTGTCCTTCTTGGGCAGAACTGGACACAGCACTCCACGTGCTCCTCACCAGGGACAAGTGGAAGGGCAGGATGACCTCCCTTGACCTCCTGGTCACAGTCTTCCCAATGACCCCCAGGTTCCCACTGGCCCTCCTGGCTGAGAGGACACACTGCTAGCTCATGGACAGCTTGTCACCCACCAAGATTCCCAGGGCCTTTTCAGCAGAGCTGCTCTCCAGTAATTCAGCCCCCAAACTGTTCTGGTACTGGGGATTATCCCTCCCTAGATGCAGGACCCTACACTTGCCATTACTGAACCTCATTTGGTTTCTCTCCACACAGTTCTTCAGCTTATCAAGGTCCTGCTGAATGGCAGCTCAGCCTTCAGGTATATCTGTCACTCCCTCCAGTTCTGTATGATCAGCAAACCTGCTCGGGGCCCATTCTATCCCTTCATACAAGGCAGTGATAAATAAGTTGAATAAGTGTTGATCCCTGGAGAACACCACTCACTACAGACTCTCAGCTGGATTCTATTCCACTGTTCACAACCCTCTGCCATTCAGCCAGTTCTTTATCCATCTCACTGTCCATTTATCTAAACCACGTTGCCTGAGCATACCTTCGAGGATGTTGCGGGAGACTGTATCAAAAGCCTTGATGAAGCTGAGGAAGACACCATCCACTGCTCTCCCCTTGTCAACCCATCCTGCCTTGCCATCATAGAAGGCTTTCAGATTGGTCCTAATGGATTGTTGAGAGATGTCATTTGAGTTGTGATTTTCCTTCACATGCAGGAAATGTGTGTTTCTGTGTTTCTCCTAGATCAGGCTCCAGGCTAAGCCATGAATGTGCAGGTCATCTCCTCTCCTTATTTTTTTTTTGGTCAGACAGTATCTGCTGTGATGCCCAGCAGCCTGATGTGCCACAAGCCTCTCCATAGCTCCACAGTACATTTGTTTGCCTGTCAGACATTTCAGCCATTCCCTGAACGTCCTAAAGCTCTTCCTCAAGTTATTCACTCACTCAGGTATATAACCTCTCATATAAGATCCTCTCTCTCATTCAGGATGCAAACGTCAGACAGTTCCCCTACCTTAAACATAAAAGAAACTAATCCAACAGCTCCTCCTGTGCTCTAATGAGCACCTGAACTCCTTAATTAGTTTCTCTCATTTCTAAAGATCTGTCCTTTTATAGACCAAACTCTGCTAGTGAACCTGCTGATGTGATTTCCCCTTCAATTCACACCAACCTACCTCTAAATCTCTTAGTCTGAAGTCCTCTTCTGAGAAAACACAAGAAGAGGTACAAGAGCAGCATCCTTTGGGGAGCTTTTGCAGTAACCTACCACTACTCCCAAACAGAAGAGATGTCCCTAGCAGTGGGAGATGCAGTGGTGATATTATAAGACTTATTTTGACATCACCAGGTGAGACAATTAGAAAACATCCCCCAATTCTGCTTGCAGTAGGATTTTTCCATCCCCAGTGTACCCAGTTAAGATTCCTGCAGTGGCCAACAACCTGCTTGTACTATCCCTAATACCTGCCTGAGCTCTGAAGCAGCTTGGTTTGATCATCAAGGTCTGCAGGCACTGGAGTCAAAAGGGAGAGAAACCACATAGCTCAGAATACCCAGGTGCCTTCTAGAAGAGAGCCTAAACAGAAGGAAAGGGCTGATGTTTCTACTACCTTCTCTAACACTCTGACTTTCTGGGTTCAGTGCTGTGTTGTGGACTGATCACTCTGAACTCTGAAACTACCTAAGCGGTGTGGTGCACCATGCAGGAGAAGTTATCCACTCTTCCTCTGTATCCACTTCATTTCTCTTAAGTGATAACCTGTATTCAAATCCTCTACCCCTTCCCAATTACAGAAACACCAAAAAAACCACAGAAGTTAAGTACACAAAAAAGAGAAAGGCGAGATTCAAAAGTTATCCAGAAAAAACAGAGATTGACAAAGATGCTTCGCGAAACATCACGTACTGGTTTTCCAGCAAAGAAAATCAAACTTGTTCCATTGCACAGCTCAGACCAGGTACAGAAAGAACCCAGTTGCCATGAAAAAAGTCTCTTCCATGAGAAACTCGTACTTGTCTTGCTGAATAAGTGTGTAGCTAATGACACACGACAGTGGGAAGAAAAACTAAAGCCTCATCTTTATGAACCTCTGGAGAACTAGATTCCATCCCTGCCAGCCTAGAGTTCCAGTGCAACACTGGATGAACCAGATAAGACAAAACCTTCAGAGGTGGCTGCTAATTCCATGTTTGCTTTCCCAGTCCTACACCTGAGACACGGGGGATCCCACCTGCATACATGCCATGGGCCCATCATTTTAATCAGTTTAACTTCTGGAATAATTAAACACTTTCCCACTTGTCTGGGGGAGGAGTGGAATTAAACAAATAAACCCCCCCAAGGTCAGTCTACACTTGACAATTTCCTATTGTTTTCTTGTACTGCAGGAGGGCAGAGCTCTGCCCACAGCCTCACTGGAGTGCTCCCCAAATAGATCTGTTATTTGATAGAAACTGTGGGCTGAACCAAGAGTATGAAGGGATCCCATACAGAGGAGTAGGATTTCATATTTGGAGCAGGGTTTGGGGGCTCTGTAGCAAACGGAGCACACAGTGACTGGCAAGGATGAAAAGTGTTATGAATAAAAAAGTTATCTATT
>NW_024515321.1:0-1177 GCF_017590135.1 Pyrgilauda ruficollis
CCCAGGTGTGTCCCCAGGTGTGCCCCATACCAAACCAGGTGCTGTGCTCTTTCTCCCAGGTGTGCCCAAGTGCCCCAGGTGTCCCCAGGTGTGCCCAGGTGTGTCCCTCACCGAACCAGGTGATGTGTTTGTTCTCCCAGGTGCCCCAGGTGTGTCCCAGGTGTGTCCCCAGGGGCCCCAGGTGTGTCCCAGGTGTGTCCCCAGGGGCCCCAGGTGTGTCCCAGGTGTGTCCCCAGGGGCCCCAGGTGTGTCCCAGGTGTGTCCCCAGGGGCCCCAGGTGTGTCCCAGGTGTGTCCCCAGGGGCCCCAGGTGTGTCCCAGGTGTGTCCCCAGGGGCCCCAGGTGTGTCCCAGGTGTGTCCCCAGGGGCCCCAGGTGTGTCCCAGGTGTGTCCCCAGGGGCCCCAGGTGTGTCCCAGGTGTGTCCCCAGGGGCCCCAGGTGTGTCCCAGGTGTGTCCCCAGGTGCCCAGGTGTGTCCCTCACCGAACCAGGTGATGTGCTTGTTCTCCCAGGTGCTGTTGCGCCGGTTGGGCCCCTCGGCGTGCCCGCGGCACGGCGTGCGCCAGAAGGTGTTGACGTGCGCCCCCACGTGGAAGTCGGCGCGGCGCAGCAGCCGCAGCCCCCCGAAGGACTCCTTGGCTGGGGGGACACGGCCGGGTCACCTGGGCCCACCTGGGCTCACCTGGGCTCACCCGGCCCCGCCCCGCTCACCTTCAGGCAGGTACATGTACACCAGCAGGTTCCGGTCGCGGTCCGACACTGTGGGGACGGGAAGCGTTGGGTTTGGTAAAGTCGGCCTAATTTGACCCAAATTCCACCCAAATTTAACCAAGTTCAACCTGAATTTACCCAAAGCTCAGCTTGAGGTCAAGGAAAATTTACCAAAATCAAGCCAAACTCAACCAAACCCAAGGAAACTCAACCAAACCCAACGAAACTCAACCAAACCCAACTGAACTCAACCAAACTCAACTGAACTCAACCAAACCCAAGAAAAGTGCCCCAGGTGTGTCCCAGGTGCCCCTCGGCGTGTCCCAGGTGTGTCCCAGGTGTGTCCCCAGGTGCCCCAGGTGTGTCCCAGGTGTGTCCCCAGGTGCCCCAGGTGTGTCCCTCACCGAACCAGGTGATGTGCTCGTTCTCCCAGGTGCCCCACAGGTGTCCCCACCCCAGACCCCAGGT
>NW_024515321.1:1241-3266 GCF_017590135.1 Pyrgilauda ruficollis
AACTCAACCAAAACCAACCCAAACTCAACTGAAACCCACCCAAACTCAACCAAAACCAACCCAAACTCAACTGAAACCCACCCAAACTCAACCAAAACCAACCCAAACTCAACTGAAACCCACCCAAACTCAACCAAAACCAACCCAAACTCAACTGAAACCCACCCAAACTCAACCAAAACCAACCCAACCCTCACCAAACCCATCCCACCGCACCCGGGCCGTGTCCGTACCCAGGAATCCCAACTGGCTGCCGTCCACCATGAAGTCCACGCTGTAGACCTCCAGCGGCTTGGCGTCCTGCGGGGACACCCCTGTCACCGTCACCGCCACGGTGCCGGGGGTGGCACCTGGGCATCCCCTTGAGACCCCCAGGTGACCCCTGAATGTCCCCCAGACCCTTGGGCTGCCCTGGAGACCTCCGAGGGTCCTCTGAGAGCCCCAAGTGTCCCTCAGGTGACCCCCAGGTGCTCCCCAAGGACCCCAACCCTTGGATGTCCCCCAAGACCCTCAGATGTCCCCAGTAAATGTCCCTCAAGACCCTCAGGTGTCCCTCAAGACCCCAACCCTTGGATGTCCCCCAAGAACCCCAGGTGCCACCCAAGACCCCCAGGTGTCCCCCAGGATCCTGGTTGTCACCCAAGACCTTCAGGTGTCACCCAACACCCTCAGGTGTCCCCCGAGACCCTCAGGTGTCCCTCAGCCATGTCCCCAAGGACCTTCAGGTGTCACCCAAGTCCCTCAGGTGTCCCCCAGGACCTCAACCCTTGGATGTCCCCCAAGACCCTCAGGTGTCCCCAATAAATGTCCCTGAGACCCTCAGGTGTCCCCCAGCAATGTCCCCAAGGACCTTCAGGTGTTGCCCAACATCCTCAGGTGTCCCCCAAGGCCCTCAGGTGTCCCCCAGGACCCTCAGGTGTCCCCCAGCAATGTCCCCCAGGACCTTCAAGTGTCCTCCAGGACCCTCAGGAGATCCTGAGACCCTGAGTGTCCCCTGAGATCTCTGAATGTCCCCAAAGACCCCAGGTGTCCCCCAAGACCCTCAGGTGTCCCCCAGCAATGTCCCCAAAGACCCTGCAGGTGTCACCTAAAACCCTCAGGTGTCTCCCAGGACTCCCAGGTGTCCCCCAAGACCCTCAGGTGTTCTCCAGGACCCTCAGGTGTCCCCAGTGAATGTCCCCAGGACCCTCAGGTGTCCCTGGAGATGTCCCCATGCCCCTGAGCTCCCACCCAACCCCCTTGGTGGCCTCCCTTTGCCATGGGTGTCCCCTCCCTGCCCCTGGTGGCTCCCCTGGTGGCCCTGAAGGTGGTTTGGTGGCCCTGAAGGTGGTTTGGTGGCCCCAGGGGTGGCTTGGTGGTCCCAGGGGTGGTTTGGTGGCCCCAGGGGTGGCTTGGTGGTCCCAGGGGTGGTTTGGTGGCCCTGTGGGGGTTTGGTGGCCCCATGGTGGGCTTGGTGGCCTCATGGGAGTCTCGTGGCCCTGGAGGGGTTTGGTGGCCCTGTTGGGGTTTGGTGGCCCCATGGCAGGTTTGGTGGCCCTCAGGAGGGTTTGGTGGCCCCAAGGGTGGTTTGGTGGCCCTGAAGGCAGTTTGGTGGCCTGACGGCAGTTTGGTGGCCCTGCTGGGGTTTGGTGGCCCCATGGCGAGTTTGGTGGCTCTGGGTGGGTTTGGTGGCCCCCAGGAAGGTTTGGTGGCTCTGGGCGGGTTTGGTGGCCCTGAGGTGGGTTTGGTGGCCCCATGGTGGGTTTGGTGGCCCCATGGCAAGTTTGGTGGCCCTGAGGCGGGTTTGGTGGCCCTGTTGGGGTTTGGTGACCCCATGGTCCCCATGCTGGGTTTGGTGGCCCCGAGGCGGGGGTGTGCCCAGGTGTGCCCAGGTGTACCTTCTGGCCGATGGCAGACACCAGGTAGCCGTGGCAGTGGCACAGGGCGGTCACGGGTCCCTTCTGCTCCTTCTCGTAGAGCACCTTGAACTTGTTCTTGGTCAGCGGCTGCCCCGGCTCGGGCACCACCTCGATCACGTCCAGGATC
>NW_024515322.1:0-360 GCF_017590135.1 Pyrgilauda ruficollis
GAGCCGTGGGGACCCCTCCGCTACCCTCGCCGAGCTCGGACACCGCGTCCCGGCGCGGGGAACCCCCCGAGCGCGGCCGCTGCCCCCCGCGCCCCCTTCGCCGCGGAGCGCCGCAAACTTTTGTGAGGGGGCCGCGCGCGCGGCGCCGGCGGGTGTGGGGCGGGAGAGCGCGGGGTGGGGTGTGAGGGTCGGGGCACTCACTTCTCGCGGGCCTGGCTGTCGGACGGGACGCTGCTGTTGCTCTTGCCTTTGCCGTACATGCCTGCGGAGAAGCTCCCGACTGTCACGCACCTGTCAACCCATCACCGCCTCCCCGGGACCGGCCCCGTCGCCACGGTGACGGGCGCCACACGCGCCCGC
>NW_024515323.1:0-360 GCF_017590135.1 Pyrgilauda ruficollis
CATGGGGACAGCACGGCGTGGGACACATGGGAACGGGGACAGGGGACATGGGGACAGGGGACAGGGACAGGGACAGGGGACAGGGACAGGGGACATGGGACAGGGGACAGCACGGCGTGGGACATACAGGAACATAGGGACACGGGGACATGGGGACATGGTTCCCGCACTGTCCCCAAAATCTCCCCAGATTGTCCCAAAATGTCCCCGAACTGTCCCCAAACTATCCCTGAACTGTCCCCAAAATGTCCCTAAATTGTACCAAAATCTCCCCAAACTGTGCCCAAAGTGTCCCCAAAGTGTTCCTGACCTGTCCCCAAGGTGTTCCTGAACTGTCCCCAAAATGTCCCCAAAGTGTCC
>NW_024515324.1:0-360 GCF_017590135.1 Pyrgilauda ruficollis
CCTTCCCTTCCCTTCCCTTCCCCCCTGGATGATGCACCCAAGGATCCATCAGCTGATGGAAATTTATGAGTGGTGGAATGAGGTTTTGGATCAGAAACTCGCACTGAAAAATGTAGATGCAGAGGTTAAAACAGTTTGCTAAGACCTTCCTGTAAGAAAAACCAGGCAAAAGAATTCTGCAAAGGTTAAAATATTTCATCATGTCACAAAGAAGTGCTTTGATTTTTTAAATTCAAAACGTGTTACAATTTTTATTATTTCCATACATGATATTGTGTTGCCCAATCACCTTTCTAATTCTGTAGAATGCAAATGACATTTCACCTGGTTTGGTGCTTATGTAAACTTTTTTTCTTTTTT
>NW_024515325.1:0-360 GCF_017590135.1 Pyrgilauda ruficollis
ATATATATATTAATTATATATATATTATACATATAGATGAATATATATATAATCATCTACTAATGAATATATATATATTCATTATCACTCTGCTTAAGCTTTTGTAACTTGTAACTCTTCATACAAGGTCGGCAATTTTCTCCATGGGTTAAAACCGAAAATCCAAGTGTCGTTGGCTTCCTGCCAAGGACTCCGAGCCCCTGCCCGGGGCTGGAGCCATGCAGGGCACCCAGGGGGATGTCCTGGGTTCCCACACGGGAGCACATTCCTGCTGGCGTGGGCGCTGGCCAGACCGGCTGATCCGCTCAGGGAGAGCTTTTCCCTCTGACTCATGGCGGGGCTTGGCTGCAGGGAGCACAC
>NW_024515326.1:0-360 GCF_017590135.1 Pyrgilauda ruficollis
AGGCCTATGGGGAGCAGGAGGGCTGCAGTGGCAGAAGGGATGGTGCCGCAGGAGCAGATGCCATCAGAGCTCAGTGTGACCCCGCACAGGTCACCCGGGCTGTCCTGGCCTCTCCCGGGGTGCTGTGAGCAGCCTCTGCCCGGAGGGCCCGGAGCTCTCCCGGCAGCTCCAGCCCGGAGCGTTTGCAGCCAGGGAGCGCAGGAGGGCGAGCATCCATCGCCGGGGGCTTCCCGGGGGAGCTGCCGGGATTGCACTGCCTGCGGTTAGTAGCACAGGGGTGCTCAGAGGTTGGGGATGTTTATCAGCATTTTCTGAAGGGATTGCAGTGTGTGGTTTATGAGTTACATCACTGACACTAAT
>NW_024515327.1:0-360 GCF_017590135.1 Pyrgilauda ruficollis
TGGGCTGCAAGGTCTCTCCCAACCCGGGGATTGTGTGAGTGGGGAGCAGGGCTGGCCTCAGCCTCCTGTTCCTCCCAGCCGTCATTCCCTGGCCTGGCACAGAGCAGTGGGAAGAGCGGGAACTTCCCTTTGCCTTGAGCGGCTGCGCAGAGCAAGGCTCGGTGGGCGCGGCAGCCGCTGCCCCGTGTGAGTGAGCCTGTGTCCCCAGGCAGGAGTGCGTGGAGCAGCTCCTCAGGAACATGTTCGACGGGGAGCAGAGCGAGACCTGCATCGTGAACGGAACCCAGGTGCTCCTGACGCTGCTGGAAACGCGGCGCTCCGGGTGAGCCGGGACTGCCGGGATCGCTGGGATCGCTGGGA
>NW_024515328.1:0-360 GCF_017590135.1 Pyrgilauda ruficollis
GAAGAACACGGAGTCAGACCCACCATTCCCCCCGGCACACCGTAACTGACCTCGGCGGCGAGCGGGGCGCGCTCGGCCTCGGCGCCGTCCTGCTCCTTGCCGGGGCCCTGCGGCGGGCCCTGCTCGCGCCAGCCCAGCCCCTTCTGCGTGGCGAACTGCTCGAAGGCCTGCTGGCAGGACATGTGCTCCTTGTCGAACACCACCTTCTTGCTGCGGGGCACCACGTACAGCATGGGGATGATGGGCCGCGGCTTGAAGTCGTCCTCCTCGGCCGGCGCCTCCGAGGGCTGCACCACGTTCAGCGCGGCCGCGGGCCGGCCCTGCTCCGCGCCCGGGGCCGAGGGGGGCCCCGGCGGCCGT
>NW_024515329.1:0-360 GCF_017590135.1 Pyrgilauda ruficollis
ACAGAATAAGCGTGTCAGGGGGATTAACCCTTCCCTAGAAACTCTACAAAGTGCAAGAGTTTAAGGTCTCAGTTTGAGGCCAAGTCCTCGAGGCTTGGAAGGATCTCTGCAGCTCAGAAGGTGCTGGTGTGCTCTCCTTTCCCAACAGGGGCTGAGGGTGGTTGTTTCCATCTCCACCTCAAGGTCAATCCTGTAATTCAGGTGTCCCTGTGCATCTCCAGTGCAGCTCCTCCTGGTGGGCTTCAGTGCTGCCCTGCTGAAGATAAAGGATTGTCTGAGCGTCTTTTGGTTCTTCCCCCTGAAATGGCTTTCTTTGGAATTAATGGAGGCACAGACTCCACAATTAAAAAAAAAAAAAAA
>NW_024515330.1:0-360 GCF_017590135.1 Pyrgilauda ruficollis
TCCCCTCCGGCCCCATGTCGGCCCTGGAGCGTGTCCAAGCGGGCGGCCGGAGCCTGGATCGCCGCCTGGACTCGGTGTCCGGCCAGGCGCTGCTGGCCGGGCTGCGGGCGGCCGGAGCCGTGTCCGAGCCCGAGGTGGCCGCGCTCGGCCGGCCGGACAGCGGGGGCTGGGCGCGGCGGCTCCGCGCTCTGGCCGCGGCCAAAGGCGAGTGGACGTGCGGCGTGCTGCTGACCGTCCTGGAGCGGCTGGAGGGGCCGCCCCGGCCGGGGCCCTTCGGTGAGTGACCGCTGCGATGTCCGGCCGGGGCGGGGGTCACTGCGGGGGTCACTCCGCTGGTCACTCCAGTGGTCACTCCAGTGG
>NW_024515331.1:0-360 GCF_017590135.1 Pyrgilauda ruficollis
CTTTATTCCCACTCCATTCCCTCTTCATTCCCACTTTATTCCCCGTTTATTCCTGCTTCGTTCCCGCTCCATTCCCGCTCCATTCCTGCTCCATGCCATCTACCCTGGGTTTTTCTGGGAGCGTTTTCGTTCCTCTCCTCGATGTTGGCACTGCCTCAGGAGTCTCCAAACGGCTCCTCGCGGATCCATTTTTTATTCCCTTTATTTTTTTATTTTGCGGTGTTTGCAGGGGAGCGCAGGAGGGAAATGTCAGGTGCCTCCCCTGAGCCCCCCACGGCTCCGTGTTCCAGAGACTGTGCGGAAATAATTCCCATTTCCCAGGGAATTCTTTCCAGTAATCCTCCCTGAGGGAGGGAGGGA